>NW_008669720.1:0-14525 GCF_000695815.1 Acanthisitta chloris
ACAACTTTGCCCTTATGTGAGAGAAGAATCATATCCAAGCACAGAGTGACACAATATCACAATTCAGTAAACAACTATTCTTCCTGCTGTTTTTTGGAGGTTTTTTTTTGAAAGCTTCATAAAGTCCTAGGGTAGTAGTGAGAACCAGCACTAGAAAATGCTGTCAGCAAATGTGTGGGAGTTAAGGATATTACCTAGGAAGTGCTTTTCATGGAGAGACAAAAGTTCTTAATATTCTATGAATGTTTCTCTAATGCATTTTGTTATAGGTAATGTGAAAGTTGTGATCCTGAAAGATTTGAGAAATCTAAATATTTACAATCACAATTATGTTAAACATCTCAGAGGTAGATTATATAGCTCTTCTAACATAGCAGTTTCTTTTCCCCACTAGTCCTATTCATGCTGAGAGACCTGCTCAAGTTATTAGATGATTAACATGGTGTTTTGGGGAGATATAGTTAAAGCTGTGGCACAACCTATGAAATTTAAGCTGCAGCAAATGTAAGGATAAAATCCAGTTTGTCCTACTACAGTGTAGCTGGCTTTAAGAACTATGTCTACGTGTACCTCCAGCACACTGGATTCTCTGGGTGATCCAAGGAACTCTGCAGCTAGCCTCTGTGCTAGGCAGTGGAGCAGCTTGAGACAAGATGATTAACTCAAACCCAAATTGGCTTCACAACAAAGCATGTTACTGTTACAGGAGCTCTCCAGGTAAGAACTTCAGCCATCCCCAGAGATTCCCTCAGACAGCCTGTGCCAAGCATATACCTACTGATAGGCACTACCTCAAATCCTTAAATGTGTTGAGAACGTTGAGACAAGGGACTTGGGTGTCCTAGCAGCTTCCCTAGATAGTTTCTGGTTTAGAAAAAAATTCTACCCTTTATAACAGAGAAGTCACTTTGTCAGAAAAAACATCCTGCAGATGAAAAATTGTCCCATACGGTGTTCTTTTGTTAAAACAGTTAGATGCTCTGCACAGAATTTAAGACAATCAATAGAAACATCATGAACAAATTGCAATCATCATGCAGAACCATGAGCCAGCTGGACATAAGAATTCAGCAAAACAACAACCTGCCCAGGGAGCCTGACTCAATCCATCTCAAGACACCATACCAGGACCATAACATTATCTGAATGAGCTGCTTGTTTTCATGTGCTCTCACTCTTTAAGTTCACTAAAATTATTCCTTGAAAATGTTTGGTTTCTCCGGGGTATCTTCACACCCTCTTGCACTTTTTTGGCCAAAGGTAGTTGTAGTTCATCCCTCATTAAATAATTGAACAAATTGATGGAGATTTAAATAGGAACAAATACCTAATTAGTCATTATGTACAAAACAACTAGATATGCCAATGTATATATGTGTCTGAAAAAATAATTAAATTATTCACAGGGTCAATGTATATAGGTGTTTGAAAAAATAATTAAATTATTCACAGGGGAACAAAAGGAGTTGGTGAAAAGAAACTTACTGAACATCAACAGAATATTTGACCCAGGTTTTAGAAAAAGGCATACTTCTTTAAAGCTGATGCTGTTTAAACTCAGATGATGGAAGCCTGAAGCTGAGAAAAATGCAGTGCACAAAAGTATTACACTATGTCATGGAAATAAATTCTTTAGAGACAGAGCATAGTTGGTTTCTAGTCCTAAGTCAATGCTAACCTCTCTAACCAAACTGAAAAAGACCCTAAACACTAAGTTAAATTGTGATACAATGTGATATGGACACAAGTCTACAAAAGCCAGTGACAGTGGCAAAAAAAAGAGGAAATTAAGCAAAGGAAAAAAGACAAATTTATTTCAAGGTGAATTACAAGAGTGGAAACTATATTATAGATCAAGGTGAGAGAAGGTTTCTCTTTTCAATGCATTATTTTCTGTGATCTTTGAAAGAAGCCTGGAGCTATTTTACACGGCAAAGTTTTGAAATATATTGGTTTGGGGGTGGGAGGAAGGTTAAGTGGAGGACAGTTTACACCTCATTTTTCACTTCAGAAGTGTTTAGACTTCAAAGACTTTTTATAATAGTGTCTGTTTATTTGGAGGGGTTTGATTCTTTAGATGAAGTTATGTAAGCACGGTTTTTATAATAGTGTCTCTTTATTTGGAGGGGTTTGATTCTTTAGATGAAGTTATGTAAGCACCAAATATTGAAGAGTGGAGTCCTTTACCAAAAACATTCATTGAGTTCAATTGGGTTTGATAAAGCCTATAGGAAAAAAAAGGCATAAGGCCTGTTGACCAAAAAAAAGACAAAACCCAGAACGACCATATTTTCTTTCATTGCTCAAAATTCAGTGTTTTGTTTTACACTTTTCACTAGTTCATCAGTCATATATTTTCAGAATAGGAGAAACATTAGTATCAACGTATGAGTAGAACCTGCAGCTTTAAACTACAAATAATAAAAAATATAAACAAATTTTAATTAATGTTCATCCACTATGAAGCTATAATAAGGGGTGAAGTCACTAGTTTCCACTTCCATGGAAATGACCTTTAAAAACATATTATTTGCTATTTTGTAGCAAAAGTTTATTTAGTTTTCCTGATTATCCAATATGCCTTTGCTCATTTCCACTCCACTTAAGTGCTGTGTGTTTCTAAAATCAAAATGCTGCTGTTGGGAGGAACATCTTGTTTAGGTTATTGAAACAAGATTGTTGTAAACTTATACCTAGCCACAGCCTCTATTCAACTTTTTTCAAAATATGCAGTGTTTGGTGAACAAAGGAATGGATGGGAATATAATGCACACTTTGCAAACAGTTTTAAAGCCAACATCAAAGAACAGAAGCTGGGATGCTATGCAGTGCCAACATAGAGTTTCTCAGTATCTTTGGGACAACTCCCTTAGTAATATCAGTTAAAATCTCTGGGTGCAATGGGGGAGAGACTTAGGAGTTCTATAATTTGCAAACTATCTGAAAATCTCACTCATTCAATTAACCTCACACTCATAGCTCCAATGCTTTTATTTACTTTTTTTTTTTTACAGTGATTTTACACAGAACGTGCCTTGAGAAACACATCTAGCATTTTTTGAATTCTACAGCACCATGTTAGGAGCACTTGCATCTGGCACACCACAACTGTTTACCTTTCCTTTGCCTTGGATATATCACAAATTTTAATTTCTTGTGAATAATTCCATAGACTACACTTGAGAATTAATCAATTTCCTTCAGATAATATTTTGGTCACAAGAAGATTCATGTATTATATAAAAAAAGTAGACAAAAAGCATTCCCCATCAGGGAAAGACTCTCTCTCTCAACCCTGCAGTGTTCTAAAAGAACATGCTGATTGTGGTTTTGCAAAGACCCATTACTGCAATAGATAAACAAGGCTTTTATAGATTCATGCAGTAGATAAGCATCACTTATCTATACTCTTGGTCTTTTTATGCTATTTTAAATCTCTTCTCTGATACCTTGTAATATGCTTTTTGACTTTATCAATGAAAGCCACAGTTCAGAAATGACATATAGAGAAAAAAAACCTTTTACTGGGACACAGCTCAGCTTTTTCTTCCCCCCCCCTTCTGAAGACAAATTGACAACAGACAATGGAATCACTTTCAGCTGATAATGATGTAAAACATATAGGAAACATACTAGAAAACATGTATTTAACAGCCTTTGTCTTTAGACATCAAGGGTCATCATTAAAGAAAGACAGTAAATCATCTCTAAGAAGGTATATGCTGTAAATTTCTCCACCTTATTTTAGAATTTCGAGAAGGAGGGCAGGAAAGGAGAGAAAGTCAACAATCCATATCAAATACCTTGAAAAGAACTGGTTATCATTTAGGGAAGGATAATTATCTCTGGCTATATCCATACTGTCTTCTGCTGGCATACAAAGATGTTCCAGAGTGTGAAACAGATGGCTCACACACTCAAAGTTTCATAGTCTTAGTGGGATACCCAAATTGATGAAATAGAGGAATATACTGTGGGGACAGAGAATTTTATATGATGAGAAGCTAGGCTAAAGAGAGTTAAAGTTGCAATAACTTTGCATGTCCTATTACTAAAATGGACATAACCTTTATGCTCACATATGCACAGGACTAGTTATCTTCTTTAATTGAAGCTACCTGCTACATCACAACACATCACATCACCAAACACCCTGGTGAGTCCTTATCACAAGGCTGCTGCTTGCTCCAGTGTGGGTTGCTGTCTCATAGAGGTAACCCCAGAACTTGCTCTAAAGCCCCTTAACTACCCTCTCTGCTCTGATGAGACACCACCTGGAGAACCATGTTCAGCTCTGGAGTCCTCAGCATGGGAAAGACTTAGATCTCTTAAAAGTGGGTCCAGAGAAGACCACAAAGATGATCAGAGGTCTGCAGTACCTCTCCTATGAGGACAGGCTGAGAGAGCTGGGGTTGCTCATCCTAGGAAAGAGAAGACTCCAAGGATACCATAATGTAACCTTTTCAGTAATTAAAGGAGGCTTCTAAGAAAGATGGAGACACAAGGATACCATAATGTAGCCTTTTCAATAATTAAAGGAGGCTTCTAAGAAAGATGGAGACAGATGTTTTAGTAGGGTCTGTAGAAAAAAAGGACAATTACAATGAGGGTGGTGAAACACTGAAAATGATTTCCCAGAGAGGTGGTAGATCCCTGAAAACACTAAAGGTCAGGTCCAGCACAGAGCAACCTGACCTAGTTGAAGATGTCCCTCTTGATTGCATGGGGTTGAACTAAACGACCTTTAAAGGTCCCTTCCAACCCAAAACATTCTAGGATTCTCTATAGAATCATAAAATCAGAGAATAGTTGAGGTTGGAAGGGACCTTTAAAGGTCATCCTGTCCAAACCTCCTCCTCAAGTGAGGTCTCCTAGAGCAGGTTGCACAAGACTGACTATTACCTCTTTGTGTAAGCATGAGCTTCGAGTAGGTGTATGCCATGTGACTAATAAAACTGTTCATTCCTGATATAATATTCATAGGAGGTGAAAGAGATTAAAACTATACAAAACCAACACTCTGTCAAGTTACATAAAAGCTAGGAATGACTACAGAAACCATCAAATGAAAATAAGCTATTTCTTGAGCTTAGCTTTCCCTTGAAAAATTATAGGAACACACTACTTATGAACACTCTATATTGTTCAGCCAAAAAAAAAATATCTAGAACTGGAAAGAAATGAGTTATTTCCTCATAAGTGTTTGAAAGGATCTCAGAAACTGGGCTGATGGTATAATAAAAATTTTAAAAGACACTGATTTATTCAAGAGCATATTCCTTGTCTTAAAGATACAAAATGTCCTTTAAAGTTGATAAAAAAAAAAGATAGTTCACTCTCTAAAATAAATGAACTTGAAGAGATCATTCCAAATCTCTGTGAGTGATGATACATTTCTATTCCGGATTGTCAAAATGGTTGAAGCATTTCTCAAACTTTGAATCACGACATCAGCATTTTGACAAATGCATTACTTGAAAATTTTTCACATTTAATCTGAATACTACAAGAGTTTATGTAAATTTTAGAATGTATCAATTAGGGAATTATTTTACATATTGAAAAATCTACTTAATTTTCTTAAGGGAATAGACTTGCACTACAAAATATGAAAATATATTTCTGCTAAATCTAATACCTGAGTGATCAAATGCAAGGCTCATTGAGTGTCACAGAAGTCAGCAATTTATAGCAGTTTCTGAAAATGACACAAGAGAAAACTTTGGAAACTGCACTGCTTTGAGAGAATTTTTTTCACAATCCCTTTCATCCTCTGATTTGAGAATGAAAAAAATAAAAGACTGCTGACCACAATATTTAATCAGACTGGATAAAAGCTTACATATATATGTGACATTTATAAGATGCTTTGTTTCTTAGTTTTAGTTTCATTTAGTTTCTTAACTTTTGTTACATCGAATTTATATTTTAGCTAGAAAGATACTGAAAATAATTATGTGCTGGTTATTATTGCAATACACTGGCATTCCACAGAACAGAGAAATCAAGTTAAAGAAGTTACTTCTCTAGTTAAAAAGGAAAATGGTTTGTATCACAGATAATTGGTCGTTCTTGTTACGAATAATACCCTCTGAGTTTTATTTCTGGGTGACCTGCAGTAACATGAAGAATTAAGTGTTTTATTGGAGATTCAACTTCACCAACTAAACTACATTATGTGGTTTCCATAATTTTTGTTTATGCTGTTTATGTTTTGTGTTGTTTAATTCTGTGACTATTCAAATACTTTGATATAACAGATACTTTGATACTACCAAGCAGCGAACAAAAATAATAGAAAATCTCTGTACTAAAGTTACCTTCCATACCCTAATGCCTTTAAGAAGTGAAAGTTAGCTGCTGAGCACAGCAGTGAGTGGAAGACTCATGCAGTGAGCAGCTGCCTGTCTTGGAATAACATGTGTTTAAAAATACTTTGTTACAGGTAATTTTGTCTTTTCAGTCCAAAAAGACTCAGCTGCTCTCAAGGACAAAGCTCACTGAATGAAGCTGTCTAACAAGTGATTTCCTCTGGATAAAGACTTTTCTTCACATTAATTAAAAAACCTTAAGACAACAAAAAAATATATGTGGATTAGAAGACATAAGGCAAGCATGAAAGTCTGCAAAAAGCTGAGTTGCACTCAATCTTTTCTAAAGTGATTCAAATCTAGGCTGCTCCACACTATAAGGAAGTGCTTAAGAACTTATACACCCAAAATTTACACAGTGGACACAACATTCCTGTTCTTAATATTGCACTGTACTCACCCTAAGCCATGTCTTGACCTTTGGTACAGAGCTGGATATTATATGGTACTGCTCATTTTACCAGACCAAAGAGTTCATCTTGTGAAGGATATTATCCCTTTAAACTTCAGAAATTACATTATGTCTTGGCAGCTTAAACACCATCTCATCTCTCTCTTCATGTAAATGATCCCAATCTTTCCTTAGTCTTCAATTATTGGAGAAATCAACAGCTTAATAACCTTAACAGAAATAAGCAGATTTACACTGGACTTTTTTTCGCCTACAAAATTAAGGATAAAATAATGAGAAGGACTTTATGAGTGATAAAAATACAGGTTTCAACATTTCTGGTTTCACTGTGTATGAGTAGAGATGATATTTTGTATGTTTTCACCCATAAAAACCTGAAAAGTCTCTGAACAAAGAAGTTTTAATATATTATCCACTTGTGATTTTACTAAATATATTAGTTATGAAGATTATCTTCACTCCTGCTCAGTCCTGTTTCTTTAACCAAGTTGTTCTGGTAGACTTATTCCTCTTGGCCTAGGTAACCATATCTCCCTTGACTCTGGTGAACTTCCATCAGACTGATGTGATGCTCAGGTGGACCCTATAGGTGTATTCATTTAAGTGCTGATTCAAAATTCAAGTCATGAATGGAAAACCAGATTAACACCAGTTTTTTGAGAGGAATGAATCACATTGAACTATTAAAAAAAAGTATCACTTGGGTCATAATTCAAAAAAGCAGAAAATAGTTCATGCTTTTATTTTAATGGAATAAGGTTTTACTTCAGGCATTAGGATTCTCTACATAACCCTTTTCTACACAGATAACATGAATGCAGTCAGATGAACCAGTCACAAACTACTCAAGCATCTAAAATTTTGCTGGAAAACTGAATTGTTTAGAATACACCTATGCACTCAGATCCTTTTAAAGTGATTTTCCTGTAGGACAACCAACGGATTTTAGTTCTCCTTCTCAAAAGACACTATCACCAGTAGACTAAAGGATCTGCTTCAGAGCCAGAAGCCCATCATGCAATAAATTTATTCTTGGGGTTGATGCAATACTAAACCAACATGAAACCAGCAATCTTTAATAATTTGTGTTGAATCTAATCAGGAAATTCTCATTTTAAACTACTGCTTTCTATTTACTTATGTTTGCAGAAACTAGAGGCCTTGGGGCATTTTTACCTATGAATTCTGAATATTGTTTTATTGTTGCTGAAATGTTCCCAGCACTGCACCTTTTAAAATGTTATTTCAATATTGAAATTACATTTTCAGTTGTCAAAATAATGTCAAAGTCACAAGATGTTTTCTTCTTAGGATGAGAGCACTTCATGCTTAAGTTAGAAATGAAATCAGACATTGATATTTTGATACACGGGCACAATATGAAGTCAGATGTAGCTGCTATAGGTTTTCTCAGTAACTTTGACAGGTCAATCACCCACTTTCCCCAAATGTCATTTCATGTGCATTCATACCATGTACCACAACACAGCTCAGTTATGCAAAATGCAAGAGACATTTCTTACTAAAAAGATCCTCAGATGTTCTTATTTGGAAGGTGAAATGTAAATGCTGATGAGCTACAGCCCAGATGTTTTTTTCCCAGAAAGAAACACCCTGTGTATGATTATGATACTCTTTGTGTTAATGTCATGAGTATAAACCTTTTGAAGCTCAGCACCATTCAAAAATCCCAAAACAGTAGCACAACATAATGATGGAGTTTCAACTAGGGAACTGTTTAAATGACAGGAGTACACATTGCTGAAAGCCACAAATCTATAGCCACTCCATCAGCACACAAGAATATATACTTCTTTTATGAAGGTAGTATTGCAGATTTTGGGATTCATCTCTCTCTTTGTCATTGTCTATATTACAAGTGGAAAAAAAGCATTTGTATTCTCACTTCAAACTGTAAAAAAATGGATTAAAGGTTCTGCCTCTCGTGACCCAACAAGGCCCATGAAGCTCACAAAGAACAAGCAAAAATGGAAAATTTATTCTAGTCAGATAACAAAAGGGAACATTAGAGCCTTGAAAATGGCTGATAAAATGGTTTACCTAAATCTTTTTGATTCAAAGATAATTTTTTTATGGCATTCTTTTATAAAATCTGCCAAAGTGCACTTCATCAGATTTTCATAACTACATTTTTCTCATTCTCAGGTGCAGTCATAGATTAGAAGCTCTTTCTATAGTGTGAAGAAAATTATCATACAAGCTCTTTGAGTGGAGGTTCTTTCAGTCACAAATAGAGAATGTAATTTATAGGCCTTTGACAATTATAAAAACTAAACTCAGATTTCTAGCATTATTATTATAATCCAAATTTGGAAAAGGATATTGGATGTCCCACACTTCTATGAGGAATTTAACAAGATCAGTCATTAAGAATACACTGACAAATGCTTTGAAATATATGCTCCATTAAAAATAAAATCTGACAAATCAGTACTAAGAAAGCTAAAAACATGTTTTTTAAATATAAACATAACTCCAACTTCAGCAAAAAAAAGAAACAACAGTAGGCAAAGAACTTAGGCAAACAAGTACACAGCTCCAGTGTACAGGCTACCTGGTGTTCCAAAGTGAAAAACTACAATTTGCAAGCTACAACTATATAAAATATAGACATTTAAACTATCAACTAGAGTTTATAAAGTTTATACATATACCCAAGTCACTACACTGAGCAGAAATCTCTATAGGGTTAAAAACAAAGCTTCAGTGGGACTGCTTAGATATTTAAAAGTTTTTCTGCAGGAATCTATGCTGAAATGGATGATGTGTGGATTGGTGCATCAGCTGCCTGGACACACCTGTGGATGTGTATGAAGAGGAGAAGCAGCTCTGATTCACCAGTGTATTGTTTCTCTTTTTCTCACTAATACTTCTTCAAACAACTTAATTTCTGTAATATGTCAAATACATACAGCTTTTGGGGCTTCTGTTGTATCCAGGATTTGAAAACATTCAAGCACTTATCACAGAAATCCTTGTGCTAATGCTGCTGTTGTTTATTCTAATATAAAGTATAGAAAAAACCCTATTGTATTAGATTCTCCAATATTTAAAACATTTTCTATTCAACTGTGTTCAAAATTTCCATAGGGGGCAAACTTGATGCATATTCAGGCACAGCTGGTCACAAATTCTTTCTGTTTACTCCCTCTTCTTTATTTTTGATATTTTTTTTTCCTTTTTTTAAAATATCACCAAGTATGCTCAGACAGATAGCAGCCATGCTCATACAAACATATTATCTGCAGCCTTTTTAGTAACTACCATTTCAAGCATTAACTAACAGAATTTTTATTAAGGAGATTTAGTCCTTCCTCTGGCTGTAAAACTGTACTGATAAGACAAGCCTGAATTTTCAGCCTTTTTCTTTTTACTTTTCCTCCATTCTAAGTGAAACAGATTAAGCTCTAAACAGATAATGGCTCATAAAGAAAGCACTGAACCACTGAAAAAAATATCCTACCAAAAATATTAGATATAATCTTCACCTACAAAAAGAAGCATCATTAAAAATTATTATCCAGAATTTCATAAAGGGTCAGACTTGGAGGTGTTTACCAAAGTTAGAACCTGTTGCATATAGAGCTGTATTATTTTGAAACCAACCAGATCCCAACTGCAGGTTTATGGTAAAATTCTGCATAGTGATTTATTATTTTTTTTCACAGAAGTCTTGCTTTGATGATGCTAAAATATTTGAATAAAACATTTTTTAATTTTCTGTTCACATGAGCTGGGTAGGCTTTGGCAAGGATGTTCCTTCTCTCAGGTCAAAAGGGAAAAACCTCTTTTGAAAAAGTTTCCAGTAAGTAAATTTCCATATGCTATCACAGAATGTGCTCTAAGTGTACCCACTGTCTTTCCACAAGAGCAAAGAGTAGAGCTGACTACCTTGGACTGAACTCCAAGTACTCTGAATGCAAATTACTTCATTTGTCTGTGTTTAGTGGTGTTTCACTCAAGAACAGTAAAACTTGCAATGTACAAACTATTCTTTCTGAGGCTGACAGATCATTCAGGATCTTTCCAGACACACACACTGCTCTTCACCTTCTTGTATGGAGAATGCCAGCTGTGACGAAGTATGCAAATTTAATTTAATGCTTTAATGGTTTGTGTCATATTCATTAGGGAGCATGCTTTTTTATTTTTTAATTAACTTTGCAAAAGATGACTTCTGACCGCTTTGAAGTCAAACACGTGTTTGCAATTCATAAATATGCCAAAGCCGACACCCGACTCTTTCTGCTGACATTTTTTAGCCATTTTAGTCCCACAGCAGATGCATGAAAAACCTAAGAGAATTTGTAAAAAGCAATAAAAATAATAAGTTAGGATCTGTAGCTATCACAAAAAAATTACAGAACACTATCTAACGTACTGATGTAATTCTTGCAAGGCATTTAATGAACTTGTACCATACACTCACAAAAGCCTTCATTGCTTCAAACATTCTCTCTGTTCAAGTAAAGTTACATCTATATCAGGTGTTTTTCACTGAGTCCTGCCCCTTTCTGATCTGAGTAATGACTGAAAATTCAGTCTCTTCATTCTCAAGTATAGCTCTTTGGGCACTTCCTATTGAACACTTTTTCCACATCCTTAAAAATCAGACAATGGACCCTCATTCTGACTGTCTACACTTCTATACTCTTAAGGTATGGATGAAAAACAAGCCTGGGAAGAGAGTTTACATGAGAACATTTGTAGAGTCTCCCTTAAAAAAAGAGGACAAATATGAACTCATGGCTTCATACAAGTCAAAAGGAAACTCCACTTGAATCAATTTCCTCAAGTTTGGTTTCACTGATACCCTGAGTTTGGTTGTTGTGTAAAAAAAAATAAATCTCTTGATCAGCTTTTAATTGCTTCAAAATCAGAATCATATTAAGTTAAAAGACCACCAAAATGTAGTTACACAGGCTTTATGGTTGATTTCCTCCTTGCACTACATGAGAGAAATTCCACTGCATTTCATCAACTTGGCAATATGATTCTTGGGTATGATTTCTCAGATTTTACTTAATTTCACAGCACAATCACTGTGCCAAATAGCTGTCTTCATTTAATCAGATCAAGTAGTTGTCCTCTTTCCTGGAATTCTTGGTATTTACAAGATACACAAGTATCTTAAATGGCTTTTAGAGTTAAATAGTTGAGATATATGCGGGTTGGGTTGTTGTTTAGTTGGTTTTGTTGTTGTTTGGGGTTTTTTTCCCCATTTTTAACTTCAGATCTGAGGAAATACATCAGTACTCTAGGTTAGTTCAACGTGCAATAGGACTGGATTCTACAAAGTGCACCACTAAGAAGAAGAAAAGACTGAAAATGTAGAAAGGGACAGGACATCATGATGACTCCAGTACATACTGAGGATAATATTTATGGCTAAAAAAAACACACCTAAGCCACACTTGGTCCAGAGAATGGACACGAAGCTTTACAGTAAATATCCACAGATTATTCCTGAGCTCTGTGTGTATCCTGGGTATGTGCTCATAATGAAAGCTCTTTTGACCTCTGAAAAGGAGGCTTATTAAAATCACTTTGGCATGAATAACATTTATTTTAAAATCTGATCAAATTTTCCTTGCATGTGTGATTCAGGTTGACCCTGGTCCAGAGAATGGACACGAAGCTTTACAGTAAATATCCACAGATTATTCCTGAGCTCTGTGTGTATCCTGGGTATGTGCTCATAATGAAAGCTCTTTTGACCTCTGAAAAGGAGGCTTATTAAAATCACTTTGGCATGAATAACATTTATTTTAAAATCTGATCAAATTTTCCTTGCATGTGTGATTCAGGTTGACCCTGCTGTGACAATCAAATTTTGGCTTTGAGTTTAAAACAAAATCCAATCAAGTCATAGTTGATTTTGCTCTTCTTGCTGCAGTTTGACATAAAAATGTTTGTTTATTGAAAGTGCTATTGCTTAACTCACATGTCAAATAGAGAAACCTGCAGAAACACACCAGCAGAACTCTCAATCTGCCTTGGAACAATATGCAAATATTAACTAAGGAAATGTGGCACTATGTGACATAAGACAAAAGAGCAGTGACTTCATATTTTTATGTTTTCATTGATACTTGTGGTCCCACAGAAGCCTGAAGGAGTACCTGTATGCCCTAACTGTATGAAATCAAATGTAACAGGTACATGCATTGAATTCAGCATCTAAATGTTTAAGATCAGGTAAAAACTGTTTCATAGCACTTGTTGCCACAAAATACTAAGCTCCATTTAGGCAGGATTTTGGCTTCTACTTACAGATAAGTGCACTGCTTTACAAGAAAAGAACAGAGGTACATTGTATTGTCCTTCCCAAACCCAGTTTGTTTCCTGGAGAAACACACTGTATCCCTATTTGCAAGTGTATTTGCACAAGTACAGAAATATAAATATTAACTCAAAAATAAACATAATAGAAAAAAACAGACCTTTCTATTTTCTTTTTACAATATATGGGGAAACACCATCTTAGGAATTTTCACTTTAGGATGCTGCAAGTAACTTTTTGTTTTTGCTTTCTTCTTTTAGAAACACTGAGAATGATAGTGGAGGACTTGGCACAAAGATATCAGACTTAAACAGATCCTAGAATTTAGTCTTAAGTATCTTCATGGACCTTACAGAGATAAGAGCAATACTACAGGATACAAGAAAGAAGAGATGGCTACAGGCTAGGCTTAAGCAAGAGGCTAGATGACCTCCCTGAGGTCTCCCCTGCTTTCAGCAATTTTATGTAAAGAAAACAACATGATAAGATTGCTTCTGCCATTCCAGATAGCTCTAACAGTGATAAATTAAAACAGTGGACAATTTGTGAATTCATTGGGCAGACTGCGTCTTGAATTTGCCTGTGCAAAATGGGTTTCTTGAATCTTAGATTAATGAGTAACTAACATGAAGTCAAACCTTATAATCAATTACAGCAGTCTTCATCACAGTTACGAACAGATTAGGCTTAATGGTTTTATTTCTGCTGTCAGACATGGAACATCTTTAAGAGAGACAACATTGTTAGATTTGGAAGAGAACCAAGAAAAAGAAACAACTAGTAGAGGAACCACTTGGCTGCCATTTCTAAAAATTCAAGGTGTTTCCAGCTAAATAAAAAAAATGCAATACTAATATAATGTAAAACAAGAGTCACCGCAAAAGAAACTAATAATGTTACAGAGGCCTGAAAGAGATTTAAATACAAGTAATGATGAACTTAAACACAGTAATATGATTAATAGAAAAGGCCCTAAAGGACAAAAAAAATAATGTCAATGTTCTTCTCTTATGTTTCTTTAGATTTTTGTGTTAAGGGCAAATGAAAAATTTGTACAATATTCTTTACATAAATAAACTAAAAGGAGTTAGCACACTGTAGTGCTTTACAGAAAGCAGTAGAATTATTCTCCTTAATTTTTTTCATATAACTTAATTCTAAATACTTAATGAATACAAACTTGAAAATACTTTCATTTTTCTCTAATTCTTAAAGAAGTCTAATACTTGAGTCTTCAGATTAAAGCAGTAAATTAATCAACATTTTCAATTACTTTTTTCCTCTTATCAGCATTAAAATAAATATAAAATAAATAAAATAAAAAATACAAAATAATATAAAGCAACCAGTGTGGAGTTTGGCTACTTTCTCACAAGGCTATTGGGCACAGGTCAAACACATGCAGTATCAGTTATTCTAATAAATAACTCAATTTCCC
>NW_008669720.1:14564-60372 GCF_000695815.1 Acanthisitta chloris
CTAAAAGCCCTCTCTCAGTTCTGAAACTCCAGTTTATCCCTGAGAAGCACAACACTTGCACACTTGAAAAGCATACAAACAGCTACACGGGCTAACAATCTCTTTTAGGAAATATTTTCTGGCTGCAAGCATGTATCAAAATGTCATTAAAATTCAGTGGAAGTTAGATGACTAACTCCTATCAGAACTTTGGAAAATTCCAATTAATGAGCTTGGAACATTGAGGCTAATAAGTGAAAATGTAGTTATATTTAATTAAAAGGCACAGTGCTAATAAGGCCTGTGAGCATCCCAAAGAGCATACAAAGCAGATATCAGCTAAGCAGGACGAGCCTACAGAACTCCAAAGTAGACAGTGGCCATTTCCTACAGTTCTTTTCATCAGCAATTGACTGCTTGTTTGTTCCAGCAAATTACATTTTGTTCAAAAAGATCAGTTTCACTCTGTGGGAATGACAAAAGATCAATAAAGTCACAAACATGGGGAATGTATAATATGTTCCTTCAGAGCTAGGAATATTGACAGGCTGTATGACAGATTGTTTCTGTGTTGCTGGAGAATATTGTGACATGCTAAACAGCAGAGCTTTTGCACTTCCTAACTTTCTTTTCAAGGAAAGAAAATTAGACCACTTCAAAAAAAAATTTAAAACTTTTGTACTGAGATTTGCAGAACAAATAAATAGGGAATGTTCATCAAATCCTCTACAGAACACTGCATATGTGTCAGTCATACTTTTAATTATAGTTTAACATAATGTAATGCACATATCTAACTTTATCGTTCTCTTTTTCCTGCTATGTCCAACATAGGAGTTGAAATATGTCAAACAAATTGAAAGCAAAAATCAGACTGAGATTAACAAATGAAAGAACCCTATTTCAAGTAAGGACTGTATTTTGGAAAATATCTGAAATCACACCTGTATATCTTAAAAAGAAAATTATGACAATCACCTATAATGGTTTTGGCAAGTAAATCAGAAGGTTAGCTGTAAAATACAAGAGAAAGGCACAATGCTCTGAATCTGTCTGTCTAGAAACAGTAAAAAAAAATAAAATTTAAAAACGCCCCAAAGAACAGCTAGAATGAGACTGACCAGCAACATAACAGAAGTCACAGTTATTCTTCTTTCCCTCATTAATAAGTTAGAAAGTATATTGGGGACTTGATCATTTTAAAAAGTGGTAGCAAATAACTATATTCTCATAGTCATAGAGATGTTTTCCCATCTTCTGCTACTTAATGAGAAAAGTTCTCCTGGTCATCATCATATAAGAACTAAGTAGCTGAACAGATGTATTACAGACCTTTTAGTTTCAGTTTAAAACATGCAGCACACATAGGAACCAGCCAGGAGAGCAAAGAACAGTGGGGGAGGTATATGTAAAGGAAAAAGCTGAGTAATTTAGTCCAAGAACATTAAATAAATTACTTCACCTAAGTCAAACCTCCAAATCTTTGTCCTTTCTTTAACTACTCTCTCCAGACCTGAAGATAAGCCACAAAAAAACAAAACCAAAGGAGAAATTAAAAGCATAAACTGCTGGGACTGAAACAGTTCTTCCAGAACTAGAACATGGATATCTACATGTCTCTGACTTGTTTTAGCCATCTGCAGTCTCCTTTAAGAATTGTTTACCCAAACTAGAGCTTGTATTATATTTATCTCTGACCATACTTGCAGATCCAGCCATATTCTCTATATGCCACACGTGTCAATCATTTCTCAGGTGCTTTTGAACATGTCAAGCATTGGATTATTTTCACATTTAGATTCATAAGTAGAACAAAGAACAGACCTTTATTTCTCTGGCCCATGGAAAATTTATTAATATAATATATCCAGTGACTCTGCATGTGGTTTGAAGGAAAATATTTGTGAGAATGTAAATTAGCTTTAATTTTATAAAAGTTATATGTTTTAGTGTCATATAAATACAGTTCTAATCCATGAAAGTACATCGTTTTGGGCATGTTGAGCAACAAGCTGTGTATTTAATGATATTTATTTTACCAATTTGGTAAGGATCTATTGCAAGTATTCAAATGTTCCACTGAGAATGGCATGCAAATAGCTATAAATTATATTTTATAGTAGAAAAAAATATTAGAAGCTACAAGAAAGGCTTGAATAAGTTGCCTCAGAAACCATAATTTGAAAAACAAATGCACATGTAATTTTAAAGACAGCAGAGTCAAATTTTCAGCATTTCACATTCCTGACAAGTCATTCCTGCCCATAAACTACAACTAATATCAGCTAAATTTTGAAATACTAAAGTAGTATCAATTAGCAGGTTTTGATTCAGTCTGAGTAGGAAAAAGTTTGCTGACAAAAGTAAACTGGGAAATATAAGAAGTGCTTACAAGCAGTGAAATCTGAGTAAGTGTATATTCCATTACTGCCAGATCTATTTGCCAGTAGTTTATTGTAAACTTGTTTCATTAAAAGATTTGCTATGTCTAATAATCTTTGAATTTAATCCTAGAGTCAGTGAGGACACTAATGAAGGAGTTTTTTGGTGGTGGGTTTCATTTTTTTCATTTTACCTCCATTCCAATACAGGATTGTGAGGTGTGATGTTTGCTGTCACTGTCAAGAGCATAAAATTATTCTTCAGAAACATTTCATTGTTTCCTGTAATCTCTTATGATGTGCAGTACCATTTTCTTTGTATGCAAAAAATGATCAAATGGGATCTGAGGGCATTGCAGAGAACAGAGTAGAGAGCAAAGGAAGATTAGGAGACACACTAAGTCTCCTTCTCTGTTTCATTGATTCTTCCAAGCCATTTGCATCAGAGCTCAGTGAGTACAAATGCTGCCAAATTGTACTGCCACTTTTTTTTGTGCCACTTAGATGTGAACTTGGTTATAAAAGACAAAATAACAGACTATCAGGTGCAAGGCTGGCCAAATTACCTACAAAACCAACCCAGGTCTATTAATAAGACTAATCCATTGGTACTGTACAAATCTGACTCAAGAACTTCGTGAAATATTAATTCAAAAATGCCCAGGCATGGTACTTAAGATTACTGTCTCAGAGAGTTATTATTTTGGTCTCAGTTTGGGTTTTGCAGGTATTAGAGCATCTGGTAACGGTCACACCTCATATTGGTATTAAAAAAATGTATGTACCCAATTTGCTGACTATATAAAACTAGATATTCTAACTTAATGCAAGTCAAGGTTAATCTCTACCAAAAATATATTGACTGCTATAAAACTAATAGAACTGATTGAAACCAGATAATGTGTATACAATGAAGCTATACATGTAATGCAAGACAGAATCTGACCTTTGTTATTAGTAACATGCTTTTAGCATGTCAGTTAAAATTTATTACTGATAATTTGACATCCAAATCGATTTAAACTTTACAATATTTACTGAAGAATTAACTGCTATAAAATATTTTCTGTGACACCTGCTGCAATATGGCCTTTAATTTCAATCCTCAGATTCAATTAATGCTCAAGACATGAAGCATCTAGGGAAATCTGGCTTGCAATGGATTAATTGCAGTGACATAATTAGCACTATTTAAAATACAGTATTAGCATGACTCCTAAGATGAAGTCTAAACAGTAAGCATTTGAAAGGACTATTTATGCACCCCTTTTCCTCTAAGCAAAGTAAATAAATAGGTTTAGAAGAACTCAGGCCATACATCTATATACACTATATCCTACAATTATCTGAATAGACATTTGCTTTTATCACTAGCTTATTTACATTCAACTTATAAATTTCATTGTTCTAATTACAACTTGGTATGAAATCAATTACTGTACAGACAGAAGAATACAATCCTGTTTTAATGCAAAAATACCTTTACTGCCATGTTAGTAAAATCAGTATAGCACGAGTAGACTTTGCTGGGATTTTTTGTTTTAAATATCAATGACATTTATCTTCCCTCCAGATATGTCTTACCCAACAAAAGCCTGTACACCACAAATAGCTTCTATGAACAAATCAGTATAGATTATATATAAGTGATTCTTTAAGTAATTATGATAGAGAGAGAATCTATTTTGCAACAAGACTTAGGATAGTTATTGAAAAATGCTTCAATATTAAGAATGAAACAGATCATTTGGTTTTGTCCATTTTTAAAGCATATAATGCACAGTAGGCAGTGGTAACTAATAACAGCACATACAACTATATGTTGCAGTTATGTGTCTTTCCTCTATAAACTGCTTTGTAAACATAGCTCAACAATTGCTGCAGACAAGGATCATACTGACTGTGCAGGAAAATACAGGGGGAAAAATAATCTTTATACAGTGGTTGGTGGCAAAACTGTTGAATTCAATTGAGCAACAATTTCTCAGAGGACTTAAAGAATTACTGTGGATCAAGGTTTCATGTAAGAGAAGTTAAAAGGAAGGAGAAGTTAGTATTTTTCACCAATGGGTATGAATGGAAATAATCTTCAGCAGCTACAGTTGATGCTAAGGTGCTCAGGGTATAACAGCTGAGCCTTTAGTCTTCTACTGCATTTTTGTCTCCAACAGCTCTCACAGGAAAATAATTTTGTAATAGACTATATAATTATGCAAAGATAATCAGGCAACAGTAAAGGGAATATCACCACTTCCCAATACCATAGATTCATTACTACATTATACACTCCCATGAATTATAGATGTTAGAGAGATATCTGTGCCTTTTTTAAGTTCTTCACAAAAAATTGGAACAGCTACACTAAAATCCTTGGAGTTATACAGAAGGTATAGGTTATACATAAGGTAAAGGAAAACCATAAGTATGTTAAAAGGTTTTCTGGATCTTTTATGATATTTCTTTATAAAGAGAAACAAAGTACTTGGCTAGTCTTTTCTAAAGGATAGCCCCACCCCTACAGAATTACTAATATCCGACAGAATACTATAATTAAAAGGATTACTATTATTATGATCTTCACATCACTTCAATACACCCTGGTATTCTTAGATGAGTACACTAACAAATAGTATTGAATCCTTTCACAGAGATAAAAATATATGTGTAATAATGAGGTGTATTACAGAATGACTTCACTGCTATTACACAGCAAATCAACCCTGAGACTCCTAAAGACAAAGCACACAGACTGGAGCCATAGGTGGCTGCTGCATCACTCACAGGTGTCTCTGTGAAAATAAATGCTCTAAGTGGCAATTGCATGGTCCATAGAGAGAGATAAGCACCGTAATCTTGCAGCTATGTACGGTGCAACTATAACAACTGTAGAAAAAAAAGGACATTTCAATGAAAATATAGGAAAAATAGATGGCGATAACTGGAGCTGATGATAGTTTTGGGAGACTTGCTTGTCCAGGAAGAACAATTTGCTAGATTAAGTTCAGAGCACCTTGTAAAAGAGGAGGAAAATTAGTTTTATTGTACTACTTCTCTTTTTTTTAATTTAGGCTACAGGAATTCATGTGCTGGTGATTACTCCTAAAGGGAATAGAGCATGCTACAGAACAGGAATTATTAGCTTAATGTTTTCAACTTCCCAGATGCAGAGTCAATCTTTAAGTAAGGTGCCAACATACTTTATAACCTACGGGGGTCCCTAGATGGCACTACAGCATACGAACTATCTGCTTGTCTCTTTGCCTTATAGACAACAAATCTACTTTCACTTTCCTGAGACAAAGGTAAAACTAAAGCAATTCTAAGTGCTGCATAACTGTCAACTTCGATGTGCTCTTCCATCAGGCTGCATAAGGTTTTACATGGTTGGGAGATGTTATTCCTGAAGGTACAGGACAGTAGGTTTACTAACTAAACAACAGCTACACAAAACATTTCACTACTTTGGTTCAACACCTGAGCACCACAGACTTCAGGCAAGCCAGTGATTCTGGACACTCAGTAGGACTGTGTTGAAGCAAATCTACTGAAGAAGAACACACTGTGGCTGTCCTGGATAATTGTGATTCATAGCCCAAAGTTCTGAATGGAAAAATAATTTCTAGCGTTTTGAAACCCAAATGCTCATAGTCCGTGTAACCAGCAACAAATGAAACAACATATTGGAAAACTTGTAGCTATAAATGGAAAAGTACTGATATATTATGTTGAAAAAAGCACCAGAGAGTACCAAACCTTTGGAAAACATGTAGCTATGAATGGAAAAGTACTGATATATTATGCTGAAAAAAGCACCAGAGAGTACCAAACCCCTCACAGCTGGTGGCTTTCACTTACTGTACTTGTTAAGAACAACTGACACATACTCTCATGCTGCCACCTAACTACCCTTTGTCTTGTTTCTCCATCAGAGGACACAGATGGTGAGGAGGAAGGGTTAGCTATTGTTGCTACAGTTACTTGCAGTGAAATTGAGGCAGCAATAATAGTCTACACTGGAAACAAAACAAGTAGAACTCTGACTTGCCACCTTCCCAAAGAACCCAACCATTTCCAAGCACTGGGAGATAAGACAGGGGAGACTGGGGCAAAGTGCATTGTAAGCTCAGTTTTTGTTTGGGATCAAGAACTGACAAGATGCTCCAAACATAGCTCTTGGAAACTAACTTGGGAATAAGTTTTCTGCAGCAGTGACTCATGCTTTTATAAAGTCACAGTTTAATTTCTTAGATGGTCTTAAGAGTAACTACAGTCTTGATGCCATTTGGTGCTACAAGATACAAAGGATACCATGGAAAAGGTTACATGGAAAGCAACACTCCAGATGCAATGAAAGTACTCTGTCTTCTCCCACTGGCAGTGCTGTGCATAAGCAGATGTGTATTTCATATGCTCAAATTCTGGCAGCTAAAAGTGTTAACCTTGCACTGCTGTATTTCCTGAATGAAATATAGCTCCTGAAATGCCAACAGACTTTTTTATTGCCTTCATTTCAAATGAAAGACTCAGGTATGTTATTCCTGATAGATATTCAGTAGAGAGACTAGAAAATGCATCAGCCCTATTCAAGTCACATCTGTGTCACTGCTGATGCAGCTGATGTACAGAACACTCAATATCTTTCTTCAGTATTATATTCCTGAGGTACTTCACTTGCATGGGCATATAGAGTACACTTATTAATAAGACAGCTCACAAGTTTAGTGTGTAGTTTTGTACTTGCTGCCACTATACTTACACCAGAACTAGACTTCCACTGGATTTCAGTCACTGTGTGGAAACTTACAGCTCAATGGACAACAATTGGTCAACCAGTCACTGTGGAAACTACAGCTCAATGGACAACAATTGGTCAAGAAGGGATAAAAGCATTTAGCTTGGAAAGCACCTTTAAGGTTATCAAGTGCATTCGCTTTTTCCTTACCTTCCAGAAATTTAAGTGTAAAGTGGGTGAAAGAAAGTATTGTTTTCATCTCAGCTGAGCAAGAAAAATTTGGCAAAAATCATTCAATAATTTTTCCAGTCAGTCATGGAAAATTTCTCCCATGATGCCAGTCTTTACACTACCATTGTTTTCCTATGGAAAACTTGAAATATTATTCATTCTTCTACCCTAGGATCCCCAAACTTGTAATCCTCAAAAGAAAAAAACCCACTGCTCTACCCCCACAGCAGATCATAGCACACTCCAATCTGATTTACTTAATCCAACTACCAAAACCAGATAAATTCCAAGCTCTATTCCTTCTGAGTATACTCCATGCATATTAAGTTTGGGAAGGAATATGGTGTGTGAACAGCACTGTGCACAACTACAATACTCAACCAACACCTGGATAAACTTTAGCATAGCAAGGAAAGTTTGTATTTACTCCCTTCACACTTCTTAACTGAAACCAAATTGCAGCACCTTTCATGTCACATATATACGGGGATGTTTAATAAACATTAAGTTCAAGCTACAAAAGTCAAAACATTCCATAAACAAGTAAATGTGCCATAGATATAACCTTTTCTGCATTACCTTTTACATCATTTTATCCTTAAGACCAGTTTTTGTTTTCAAATTCAAAGCCTGGAAAGTCTCTCCAAACCTGTTTGGTATATCAAAGTATGACAGAGTAAGAGCTCTTCACGTCGATAATTATGTCTGTGTTCATTCCTCCATTGCAAACTGTTTAACAATTATCCTAGTTGTCTTATATTCTGTATAAAAATAAAACAAGGTGTGTCAGAACAACCCCTTGACTAGGGTGTGATCTGCAGTCTCCCCATCTCATCTGACGCTCATAAAATATGGGGTCTTTAAAATTTCCTTCAGTGTTGTTTTTTGGTTTTTTTTGTATGCTTCTGGGTTTCTTTAATGAAAAACTAGATGAAACTACAAGGCATCTCATGAAAGTGTCATGGGATAACAAAACAAATTCTTGCCCTATTTTAATTAGAATGTGAATCCTACTGAGTTTAATTATCCTGTCTTATTACAAATTTGACAATAAGGACAACATGCCAAAAATGATCTTTTTCTTTTGTTTGTTTTTCAGGAAAAGCTGTCACAGTCCATTTGGATCTCTGAGGTTTACATGACAATGTACTCTGTTTCAGGAGCTCATTAAGAAATTAAACAAACAAACATGACAAACAGGGACTCAAATCCCTTTGGTCCAGACTAGTCTATCACATGAATTCACTTGTCCACCATTCAAGTCATAAGGTTTCATCACTTAGAACCACAATGGGTGCATAAGGGTCTGTCAGCAATCCCCTTCCACCTGTCCTGCTCATGAGCCTCTCTCCTTCAACCTACTGGCACTGGTCCCAGCACATCCTGGGACTCAGCATGAACTGGGTCAGCCACAACCTCAGCAGGGGCTGAGGAAGAAGCTACAGAGGCTCAGTGTTTCATATGACTACAAACATGACAATGGTAATATTTGCTAGAATAATTGGTATTTATTAAAGTGAGCAACAATTACTGTCTATTATTTAAATCCTACTACTTAATAATCATCATTTTTACATAGACGATTTTATGGGCTTTTTCCACAGCACTCTAATGAATAAAACTCTCCTATTTCTAAACAATGACACATTATAGATGGAGCCAATTGAAGAAATATTCTGAATGCAGGAACCTTTATAATCTTTCATATAATATGCTTACTGAAATGCCATGATTCATAGCAGCGATATTTTATTTACCTGCATTTTTTTCAAATATGTTGGTTAACAGAGAGCTAAATTTGGAGCTTCATAAACAGCAATGCAGTAACATATATACTAGACATGAAAAATAATTGTTAAATTAATATTTTCACCTTACAAATATGGCAAAACATGAAAAGTTATATTTATGCTTTCCTCATCCAACTTACTGCTAAAAAAAAAAAAAATCTGTTTTCATTTGAACTGCAATTGTATTTTTTTAATAAAAATAAAAAAAAATCTGTTTCCATTTGAACTGCAATTGTATTTTTTTAAAATACTACCATTCCTCCAACACACAATTAGTGCATTCCCTCATGGATTTAGCAGTGCCTTAAAAGTAATTAAATAGAGAGGTATTGCAGAGCCAAGAGTTTTCATCTGAAAAGTACTAGAATGGATCTGAAGTTTTCCTCTAGTTGCAGAGCCAAGAGTTTTCATTTGGAAAGGACTAGAATGGATCTGAAGTTTTCCTCTAAACAATATCTGGCAAAAGAATCCTCTTAAGTAGAACAAAACCTGAATAAGCAACATGTGCCATAATAAAGCAATGGCCACAGTACTATCTCAAATAAGGAAAAATATTGAGGTATAATAGAGATGGAAAGTAATAAGAACTTGTTACGGAAAGAGATTTCCAATAAGAAACTCTTGAGTGTTCTAATTAAAACCACTATGACTTAGTTTAGTTGAGTTTGAGAATGAGATTATAAAAAGTATTAAATATATGGGGAGAGGGTCAAATTACTTTTTCATTTGTAGTGCACATCAATATAAATTAAACCAATAAGCATCTCAGCAGAATTAGATGCAAATTTAATGAATCATAAATAAATATTTGCTTGTCTTTTAAATGTTTTATCTACATTGCATATGATTTCCTTCCACCTTCCTTTCTGCTAATGAGCTTCTTATAGGGTAGATTATGAAAACTAGATACAGGGGAAAAAAGCAGAAAAAAATTACCATTGCTTTATTCCTTTTGAAAACAAAGGTTAATGCAAATCAACAAATACAAAACCAAAACCCAAACCCGGGCAAAAGAAAAACCCAAAAGCCACAAAGCAAAACAGAACAAATGTAGAAGCAATGTCTTCATTTCAGCAGAGGCAGAAATTTCAAAGCAATCTTCAGCTGAATTAGACTTAAGGGCTAATTTGGATTCAAAACACTGATCCTCTGTACTAAGATGCTGACTTAGAATTTCTCTGTATGATGCACACTAATGACAACAGACTGGGTACAGCTCCAGCATTCTCCCAAGCACAGTAATGTGAGGATGCAATCCCAGAGGCAGTGGCCCATCTTTAAAAGCAACCTGACAGCAACCCAAGTACAAAATGCCCTTCTGACTGTGTCCTTTTGAAATGAAATCTCAAAGCAAAAAGTTGTTTCCATATATGTTTTAACCAGAGCATACTACAAAGCAGCATTACAGCATGTAACACACTGCTGTAAGGGTTTTATCCTGGGTCAACAAAACCTCCCATTGCTTTGGGGGTGTCAACAGGGCAAAGAACTACTAAATACTACAAATTAGCCCAGTATCAATTCTGATAACTGCGGGTGCAGCTCCACTTGTCTTGCTTATAAATTCTCATATTGCACATATCATACATTAACTATGTACCTGTTATCAGTCAGATATTTTTATTGTCTCATATCTTCAAATACCTAAATAACCAACTCATCCCTATTTCTTCCAGTGTTCCTTCTCACGTGCTGTGGGTAGCAATAAAGCTATTTCACAACTGCTACTGCAGATACACACTCCCAAACCCAGCACTGATTACAACTCCCCAACTAAGTTACTGTAGAATTGATCCTGCCTCTCTCTATTTTCTATGCAATGACTCAGAGTTATTGCATCCATGAAGAAATGCCTGTATCCACTGCTGCTTACTCCTTATTCTCCCACATGCCATGCTAAAATGAAGGTACTGCAGAAGTCCTACTAACCTGCTCTGTACATGGGACTTATTGGTATAGAGAGTCTACAGACCAGAGCACATCATCTACCTTCAGGTAAAGCTGTGTGCTCGAGTCAACTGTGCTGCCAAACTACAGGATGGTTTCTAATTTGTGGTGCAGTTAGAGCTAATTTACACATGCAATATGTTTAATAAACACCATGAGACACCATAATTACCAGAATTAAGACAACCTATATTCCAAAAAATTGTGATCTTAAAATAATAAAATTATGAGGATACTTTAGGTATTGGTGTGTTAGATTTAAAATATGACATATGGACTTGGATGAGGATAGTTTAGGTATTGGTGTGCTAGATTTAAAATATGACATATGGACTTGATGTTGAAGTCCCCTAATGAGGTTCTAATAGTGTTCAGACTAAGATGACCATGCTAATCCTGTCTTCTGTGTTTAATAGAAATGCATTTATGAACCCCTGATAACAGAAACCACTTTGAATTAGTTCCAAGAAAAAAGATTTCCCTGACCCAGAATAGTATATTTATACTTTTTATTAGCTAAAGTCCCTCTTGCAAACATACTTCTTCATAAATCTTAATTAAAAAATAAGAAATTAATTTCAGAACATTTACAAGTATTTCAGCAACGTGAACTGTGGAGGGTTCTCCAAAAAGTAATAAAGACAGATGAGCTGCTGAGGACAACAAGGGTCAACAGAAGTGAGAGAAATAATCTTAAGTGAAAAGGCAGAAAGATTATACTTCCTCTAGGAAACTAAAGTGACAGTATAGAACTACATGAAATAAATCCTGTGGAACAGAGGGGGAACTAAGTAAGGTAAAACACATCAATCAAGACCAGATTGTGTAAATCAAATATGAGTAAATTAAGGCTGAAATGAGGAAAACTATTCTAATAATAATAATAAAGTGTTGAAATACATGACAGCTGGTAGGAGAAGAACACCTAGCTGTTTTACAGTTTATAGAAAGGACTATATAATGTGAAATTAGAACATTCCTTTTGCTGAGGAACACACAGAACCCACAACAGAACTATGCCAGCTGTGGTTACCTGACCCTTGTTCAGCTATGCTTGTCAACAGGGCAGAGCACTGTCCACTGGATAGTTACACAAATACTGATTTGTCACTGAAACAAAAGGCAAATGCCTTTCAGGAAAACATCTCATAATTCAGCCTAAAGCAGAAAATTGCATTCTAAAAATGGCTCCACTGTTTATTCAGAAATATGAATTCTGTCCTGCTTTAAAGTGGTTGGGATTTAGCCCTGTGTAGAACAATGCTGGAAATAAGGAAACAGACTGTGTGAGTCAGCAAGAAGTTAGGCAGATACAAGAATCTGCATATGCTGCCTCAGTCTTGGGCCTTTATTGGTTGGCTTGAGGCTTTTTTTAGTACAAATATCTTACCTAACCAATCAACATTACAACCACCTCCATCAGTTAGGTTTTCAGGTCTGCAATCCAAAGGTGTTGAGTCAAGCAAGTTGGAATTTACTATTTTCTATCTAATCCTATAACTATCATGGTCAGGAGTAACTCTGAGAGAGATGCAGAAGAGACCCTGAGAGGCCTTGAGTACCTGAATAAGAATGAATTAGCATGATTTAGAGTCCAGCAGAGTCACTACATAAACCTGATGGATTAAAACGATGACTGAGACCATATCTGGCAAATATCAGTTGCATTCAAACTAGGAAAGACATTCATTCTTGACACAGCAAATTCAAATCTAGGAAGCTGGCAAGATAAGGACAGAAGCATCTGCAGTACTGTCAGTTTTTGAAGGACTTCCTGACTGCATTTATTAGCCATATAAGTAGAATAAGATTCTGTATTCTTACCAATCATGAACTAAACTACATTTTGTTTGCTTATTAGTGGGTTGGTGAGATTCACCTTTCCCTCCAGGAATTCCAGAAATATTTTCCATCTCTAAACTAGAAGCTGCTTATTTACAATAAAACCATTAGCCATGGAGTATTTTTATGCATATAACATCCACCTGACAAATGTTTTTCTCCTGAAGTTCCCAAATATCATTTACCTTTGAATAGCACACAAATACACAGTGGGCCAGATCATTGTTTTCCTACTCAATTTTCAATCCAGAGCAATTCTAACACACTCACTGCAATTTTTGAGAGTTCACATCACAGTAACTGAAATCAGAATCTGGATTGGGTTTTCTAATACAACAGTACTTTGTTCAGCTGGTCACACATTTAGAAGTAATTTCTGGCACTTTAAAACCATGTCAAATCTACCCAATCTTTCTCTCCTGCCTTTCACAAAATGAAATTAAAATCTCTGGAGCTCAGAAAATGTCCTATCTTGCAACTTCTTGCTCCTTTTTAGAGACAAGTCATCCATGCCAGTCTTGGAACAGATGAATATATGTTTCCTATGCTCACTTTTAACTGAGATGCTTGTAGCAGCTATCCTGGTTTGAAATTAGAGAGGACAACAGCCATAACCTTATTTATCTTACTCACTCTATATGATACCTATCTGTGATATCTATGTGATAGCTTACTCACTCTGTGGTACCAAAATATTGCATATTTTGGTATCACATAGAGTGATACCTTCCTAAATATCAAGTCGGGTTTGTAGAGCTTGTGGTCCTTCAAGACTACTGGAATCACTGCTCTTTAGCCAGTCCTTCTTGCAAGCTCCCTCACCCAGCAGCTCACATGGCTGGTTATATCTCTTCATCCTAGCATCCTGAATCAGGGAGCAACATCCAACCCATGTCATTCCAGTAAGGTACAATAGCACAACAGGTCTAACTTTGTAGAAAGTTCTACTCCACCTTTTCTAAGAGTTGGAAAAATCCACACTCCTGCTTTGTGTATTTAGTGTAAGACATAAATAATGAAGTCTTAAATGTTATAAAACAGGTGTCAAACCTATCCAATAGACAGACAAAATAAAGAGGAGCATTTCAGAAATGGTACTGAATTCTTTACAGAGAGGTTGATTTCTTCAACTGTGGTATTCTTCTTACTAGCTTAAATAACATGACTTAAAGTGTAAAACATATCACCTAGAAGCACTCATGGTGTTTTTAAAAATTATGTACAGTCAGGATGTACGTTGAATAAGTGTTTTCTTTAATTCCAAGTAAAGGTTTTTCTGTCCACCAGGAGTTCACAGATAGCCTTAAAATCCATTTTGAAAACAAACATCATATCATGTCAAAGCTCCCAAACTATCCTATAATCTGTGTCTGACTTTACTGTCTCAGTACTAGAGACCCCAGAGATTTTATTCCCAACCAACAACACTAATGACTTTTTTCAGTAGAAGATGATTTATTCCTCATTAATCACTTGCGGTGTATCACCCGTGATTTGATTTTGTTGTCATTATAGTAAAGGCACAACACCATCGTACAACTGATGGAAAAATCCCTATTTGCAATAAAATCTATCTATGTTTCAGAATTCCCTTGCAGGGCCCTATGGAAAACGTCCTGTGGAAGCAATGACTTATATTAATCTGTGTTTTGCTACTCTTGTACTGAAAGATAATTTCTTGCAATTAATTTTACCAATTAACTTGGCATAAAATAATGATGAAGTAACATCACAGACAATCACTCAAACATATAAGAGAATGCAAATAAAAAGCCTATTGTTATTCAGACTTGGTGGTCAGTTAAAAAAGAATATCTGACAGCTCAGGCTGAAAACAGCACAAAAGCTGAAAAACTCTGTGATTCAAAAGAAAGGCTTTGAAGTCAAACTGCAGAGTCAGGATCTTATTCAGCAAGATATAGGAATACATGCCTAACTTCAAACATCTAAGTAGGCCAGCTCAACTTATATGCATTATGGCACCTTTATATAAAAAATGCAAATGAGTATTGGATACATCTGCTTCAAAGAGCCTGGTCTGAAATTGTAGTCTGAAACAGTTGAATCCATAACTGAATTACACACACTTTACTGTCCACGGGAAAAACTAGATAGGTACTTCCTTATACTAAAATCCCAGGCATGGTTATTTTGTGTTATTTATTATAACCACTTCATTTGCATTTTTCTGGACCTCTCAGAAGATCATAGGTTTCCCTCTCAGTGATGAGTATGCCTGAGTTATAGGTGAAATTGTCACATTACATTTCCAAAAAGTTTTTTTACACAGGAAAAAAAAGCTAATTACAAAAAGAAGTGCAAAAATCACATGCTGCTTGTCTGGCAAGATGCTAATTTTTACAAAGCAGAATCTATGCAACATGCAAAAGTTTAGGAAACAATAGCAATACCTACAATCTTATGGAGCAGATCTCCAGCTGGTAAAAACTCAATATGTGGATCTGTGCAAGTAATGCCAGCTATGAACATGTGCCTGTGTCAAACTGCAATGAATAGGATGATATTACTTCAGTTTACTACAGGTTATGAATATTTGATAGAGACTGCTCTACTGCCTTAATGAAATCCTTAGGGGACACAAAAATAGATAGAAAGTTAGCTCAGGGTGGTATCTCAGCAATGCAGTCAACGTAAACCTAAGGTAATACTTGCTACTCAGTGCATAAAGTAAAATGAATTGCTTAGTACAAATAGTTTTGTAAGTCAATGAAATCAGCTTGTAGACTGTTTTAAAAGGTTTTGGCAGTAAGATGAATTTCCCAATGCCAGTAACTTTTGTAGAGTGCAGCATTATAAGGGTGCTGATGACATTTTGTTTCTCTCCTTTGTCACTGGTGAGGTTCTAATGGGATTTTCTAATAAAGATATAAAATAACCTGATCTAGCAGTCTAGTCCGTGCTTCACAAGGTTCAGTAATTTCTCAGAAGTGTTGCAAGGACAGACTCGATAATGGGAAGGTTAGAATAAATTAAGAGATGAAAATATAAATTGGTGAAGTATGTAGACTGTGCATAAAAGACAGAAGTCCGAGGGGAAAGTCTTAACTGGAAAACCACAATCAGCTGCATGAACTCTCTTACTTACAGTGTATCCTGTTCTGCTATCTTTATGTTTCTTACAAGGTTTTCATTCAAAAAACATCAAAATAGTTCAGACTACATAGATTAATGCTTGAGTTTAAAGAAAGAATGTAAAATTACAACTGCCATTTGCTGTCTTTTTCATTTCCAGCGTATACATAAATAAATGTCTTAATTTCTTTCCTGCATCAGTTTTCCCTATACATATTTGTAAAAGACACACTAAATAGTACATTTTTTTTTTGCAAACAATCTTTTTCAACTGGTCATTTCTCATACAGCACATCAGGTTTTCCTCTGTGTCCTCCATTTATCTATCATCTTATTCAGTCACAGCTTTCACTTATTCATCTCGCTGGCACAAGGGAAGGGCAAGTCTGTCAGTCCTGCAGAAACTGAAATTATACCTTTTGAAAGACAAGAGCTATTACTTCTATAATTATTTTTGTTGTTTGAAACATAATCAAGGTAATATACATTTTCGCTTATGAAAATATTAAGTAAAAAGAATCATGTATACAGTATGCTCTCCAATCTGAGTCAAGGGCACAAAAATATATGCAAGCTCAAAGAAATATCATTCCTAGAAGCCTTTGGGGAGGTTAGCATTTCAGACTGGCTGACTGTGCCTGCCAAAGTCATAATTCTGCTTTTAGCAAACTATAGGCTGAAAAAATTCCTTCAGGGCATTTTACTGTTCCATCAGGTGTTCACAATGTATAGGATTTCATTTTCTTAGGAGCCCTCCCAAAAATAGTATTGTCTTTCAACCTATAATGTTTTTTCTCTTCTTTCAATGACAATCTCTTGCCCAAAAACATTATTATATTATCACAATTCATGTGTGATATTAATATCTCAATGATCCTTATAAGAGCATATCATGATGCTACTTGATTGTACTACAGCTATTTTCAAACATTTGACTGAAAGGTATAGTTTCAAAGTTTAGTCCTTTGTAAATAGGACACTAAATGCTACATCTGTACTCCTGTGTCATTATGAGTCTGTGTGCTGAGAATGTATAACTGCCCAACTCAATAGTAAGTGCATGAAATTGTTTACCAATACCTTTTCCTCTCATTTACACTATTATTCTAAGCACTATTTTCTTCAGTCATCTAATGCACCTTTTTGTTCCCAATCTCAATCTTTTTCACCTGGCTGTGCTGTTCTCCAATATTCATCTTTTCTTCTTTTTTTGCAATCATGTTTAAATATTTATCCAATTCCATTCTTTTTTAATATTGTTTTGTATAGCAACAAAACTTATGCAGCTTTTAGAATTGAGGATGAGTTATCTTCTGAAGTCTGACTTGCATTCAGAGTTAATATCTGTAGTCATGTAAGGTATTATTGATCCTAGCTCTTTATTGCTGCAGTACCCAATCTACAAATTTTCTAGAGGTGCTTGCAATTCAATGACAGTGTGAGTTAACATGCTAAATGGAATCAGAAGCTCAAATACAGCCATTGCACTTCCAGCTGGCTCTGTTGTCACAGTAGTAACACTAATGAAGGGACAGACTCAGCACCTGGACAGTATAACCTCTTGGAATTCAGATTTGATCGTAGTAACAAGTATCCTGGCTTAAGGCTTATCTAAGACAATAAAGTTAGTCCAGAAACACAGGTGCAATTGACATGAAAACCCAGCACAAATTTTATTTCCTACTGTTTTGTCTAACTCTAGAGAACATAGCCTGTTGAATTATCACACATTTAACGTTCACTGCAGCTCAGGGCCTTAGCATATTAGTGCCATATTCTCCAGTTCCAGGTTGACAGTCAGAAATAAAACTATACTGAGCTATAGACCTGGCATTTTATATCACCTCATTACAGTAAAGTTTGTTTTTAAATACCCCATGGATTGTACTAAACACACCCACAGAGAACATTGGAGAACAGTGAATTTCTTCCATTTCCAGCAAAAAGGCCCTACTGCAATGCAGTCCCCTTGCAACAAAAGGACTGACAATAAACTGAAGTAAAATCTTCCTCTTTAACAATGTGTACTGCCCAAGTACTGTAAACACAGCCTTGGGACTTCAGTTGGACTGCTGTGAACATGCTTGAGGTTCATTAAGGCTTGCAAAGAGCTGCTGCAGCACTGTATTACTAATTCAGAGCTGGCAATAGTACTTCTGCCATTTAACGTAAAGCTGCCAAGAAAAGGGACCATTCAGACTTCTGGTGAAATGGAATGGCACCATTCAAAGTTATTTCACTTGCCATTAACTGAGAAGGTACTTCTCAAATTAGACACTAGTTAACAGAATGTTTCTTCTGCAGGCTTTTATGACCACAGCTCCTACTACACACATAAATGTTCAACTGAAACTTCGACCACTGCTAAAATACAAAAATCGAACAATGTAAAGAACAAAACTAGACAGGAATGAGAGACACAGAGAACACAGGATAAGGCATAAGATCATCCTGCTAGGATTGCATTGCAGTAGCAGAAAACCAGTTTCAGTCCTTCAAGCCTAAAGGTTATTCTCAGGTTCACTTAATGAGAGTTTGTCAAAACCTTTGATCCATCACAATGAAAGTGTTTATCAAATCTTGATAACTGGTATCGTCAGATTCTAAGCCTATATTCAAAACAGAACTGTGCTAGGGAACAATTGATCTCTCTCAGCCTATCGTCAGATACTAAGCCTATATTCAAAACAGAACTATGCTAGGGAACAATTGATCTCTCTCAGCTATCAGATTTACGCTTCAAATATCTGAATCTTGACAAAGAAGTGAAGGTTAAAGGATATAGAAGCACAGGGAGCAACAGAATGTAGAAGATCTTCGAAAACTGAAGCAAGCCACAGATGTCACAGGCTGTAGTGAAAGTGTTCTTTTTGGCATAAAATAAACAGAAATTAGTGGCTCTAATGTAGAACAAATATGATGGCTGTACAACTGACAGCTCAGGTTTTTCTCTGCACATTTGATTTCAGGAGGTAAGCTAAAGGTAAACCTTGCAAGGTTAACTGTGGCAATTGCCACCTCCTAAGTTTTTCTCCAAAGCATAAACTAAAGCATTAGCTACCTGCACTATAAAGCAATGTTACTGTTATTACATATGATTTCTTGCTGATTGTGCCTAGCTCTAACTATGTTTTGTAGCAAAATAAAGTTCAGTAGTGTCCTGAAGGCTGTGTATGAAACAAGCAGATTCAAAGTTCTAGTGATGCCCTGAACTCAGGTCTATGTCCAGCCAAATAATTTGATAAGAAATTTCCAACCAAAACACAGAAGAAAATGTCATGACTGAGGGAAAACTACTATTTTAATCCCTTTGGTAATTACCATCAGTGACACCACAATAAAACACCACTTGGATTTCACACCCCACAACTTCTTACTTTCTCTCCTTGGAATGCACTATCAATCTCTGACTCAGCAATAAGCTTACCTGGGGCCACTCTATTCTGTCCAAAAGATTCTTTTGATACCTGACAAGACTAGTCAAGATATAGAAGTGAAGTACATTACTGTAAATCATAATAGTTTATTTCACACAGCTCTCCTACACAAACTCCATCACAGTTGGACTGTTCCTAGAATTGCAGTTCCTAAAAGATCAAATGATTGGACCTATCAGTCTTTCAGAAATACCAAAATAACAATTCCAGCAAGGCTTTGAGCTTAGAAGCCTAAGATTACTTCCTAAAACTTACTTAATAAATACTCTCTCAAAAGTGTTAATCAATCATAGTTTTTGCTCAAATCATTTTCAGTGATATTTTGTCCAGCAAACAAGATCAACTATTACAATTTTAAGTCTTGGTAAATAGATGTGCTCTGTTTAAAGGCATCTGGCCCAAGTGTACTATAAACACTTAAACATTAGCTTTCAATTCTCATGGCATTTCCCTTGTGTCAATTTCAAACTATTATTGTTTCCAAAAAAACCCCCAAAACTCATAAGAAAAAAAAAAAAAAAAAAAATCAGTCTGATTTACTTCTGGAATTCTGCATCTAATATGAGATACAGATAGGTACAGGCAAGATCTTTAAAACCCAATTCTCTTATATAATGAAACACCTTTGCTTATCCCATGTTAAAACATTTCAGTGCAATTTGTTCTCTACAGTAACAGCAGATACCAACAAATAACACATTCTTTTTCAATCTTTCCTCTGTTTCAGTGTGCAAGACAAGCACCCACAAACAAATCATCTGTTTTCATCTGATATTTTCCTCCTTTTAAACATTCAGGCTACTCATAAGTATCAGAAAGGCAAGATCTAGACAAAACAAGGATTTAAAAGTACACTTGTGGGGCCCTGTGCAAATTGAAATGATGATTTCTGGAATACTATTCCATAGACTCTCCTTTGCCATTATTTTTCTCAGAGCATTCTGAATTTTGTTTCTGGAGACTCTGCTGCTTCACGACACAATGGGTGAAAGGACACTTGGTATCACATATCTTGCAGTAAATGTATGCACATCCCTACAGTTTCAACATCCAAACAGCTGAGCAAGAACATTGACACACTACTCAGCAGCTGCAGAACATACAGGAAAACATGAACAATGTTACACTTGCTTCTTCCCATATATGTAGTCAAACTCTGCATCTTGGTTTTTTTCTACTTTCACTTTATTTTGACACTATCACCACAGCCAATTTCAATTAGAGACAGCAATTTATGTCTCCCTTTTTTTAGAAGGCAAAGATAAAGAAAACAAGACAACAGACAGATTTGGAAACCGTATCACAATACAAGTTATGTATCAATTACCAATGAACTACCAAATAATGATACAAGCACTGGAGTGGGACAAGAAGTAAGCATTGAACTGTCATCATTATTTCACAGTCTATGCCTCTACACACAATTCCTGTGTTGAGCTGACATGCACTGTGCGTGACTCTGGAAAATTGGAAGTCTGACACTACAATGTTTGGTCTGGAGTGTGTGATGGAAGAGAAGCCCTGATTCACAGAGACTGAGTTTTGTTCTCCTTGTCCCAGAGCAAATCATGCTCTGCTACATTTCTCTGTTGAGGCTATTCATCTTCACTGATCTGTGACTTTGGTATGATTGCAGCTACTTGGACATACAAATCATATTTTACCTGCCTGCTTTGAATCCAGTCCTTTAATCCTCTGAGGCACAGACAATGCAATACTCTACAAACTGGCCATACCTATCATGTTGATGTGATTAAAAGGAAAATTCAGTATAGCTACATTTAAAACTGTGTGTATGGACACATTATCTTCTTCTACATGACTGTATATGCTATCCAGTCCTAGCAAGATGTTAAGTTCTAAAGTAAAAACTGCCTAGGAAGACCCTTCCTGCATCCTCTGAGACAAAGCAGGTATTTTGTGAAACCCAGCCCCAAGCCCAACATGACTCAGATCACCTAAAATGGAAGAAAGAGACAGATGTGTTAAGCTCCATCTCCCAGTCATTCCTCAACTAAAACACCTCACAACTCACCCCCTGCTCTCCCTCTTCATGCTCCTTATAAACTCTAGAGAAACAGGATAGCTGCATTTCCTATCAGCTGTGTGAACCACATAAACCAGAATCCTCCTCTCTAACACAACACTTTCTAAATAATAACTTAATATTGAACTCATAAGGTAAAGCAGAGATTTGGGATAATAAGTTTTAAAATTCATCACGCTTTGCCCACTGGCTTCAGCAGAAAGCTAAACCAAAGCAGATAGATCTTGCTTTGGCACTCTAGATAGATAGCAGATAGATCTTGCTTTGGCACTCTACATTTTAAATGAACAAATACTTCCTGGAAAATACACCAAGTCTATAGTTTTGAAGGACTTGTGAGACAGACAAGAGCTATCTTGATTCTTCCTGTACTGCATTGATTTTCATATTTAAATTCAAGCCCTTCAAAATAAAAGGAACAAAAAAGAGTAATGTGAATGTACGTGTAAAGGATGAAATTGATGAGTTTTCTGACAATTTTTTTGCACGTTAACCTGTGGTATGCCAGGAAGATCCCACTCAGTATTATAAGAGTCAGCTGAGCAGCTACCTATGTTTGTCTGTTGTCTTCTGTTTTGCTTGTTCCCACTCTTTATTCATCCCATCTGCCAAATACATTTCGTCTGATCATTTACATTGTTGCTGGATTTTTGCAGCTCCAGCTCAGGCAGACAAGGCAAAAATCACTAACATGAGTCCCAAACCATTTCAATGAACTTTAACAAGAATGTCAGTGATTGACATCAAGTGAGCATTTATTCCACTCTTCAGTAAGAGATTAGCCAGGGTAAGAGCAAACAAATCTGCCCATTTTCAATTGATTCAGCCTTAATTAAGAAGAATGAGCTAGAGACAAATGCATCTGATAGCATCCTATATTATCTGTTCATTTGAATTTTGGTCTTAATTCCATTTTTAATGCTGAAATAACCTATCTGATTCCTGTGAGGACTCCTGTCCTCATTTGTCAAGAGCAGTGCCTGTCTGACAGAACCCAGCAGAATGAGCAATCATGACAACAAGCAAACAGAGATTTATGAACATAATGTGCAGAAAAGGATGTGCTCAAGATATGCCATTCATTAGAGCTCTACATGTAAATTCCACTGAACTTCAAGGAATGATTCCAATAAGTCTTAACTGCTTCCAGGAAAAAGGGCTTCACTCTTTGTTGCATGTTAATAGAACAAAAAATCCTTCATGCATACTTACTAGATACTGAAGAATAGCTTGACCCAGCTATAAAGAGACCTCTCTTTTATCAGTCATTGATGACAAAAAAGGCCACATTGATGTGATTAAAAGGAAAATTCAGTATAGCTACATTTAAAACTGTGTGTATGGACACTTTTTTTTTCTTTAAACACTGCAGCACTGAATTTGGATAAAAAACAGAACCAATTCCAAATTCAGGTGGAAAATAATGATCCACTTCAGCAACAAATAATACAATAGAAAGAAGTCTTCATAGTATTTGTTTATCTATAATATAAGTATGTAAACTACTAAATGCATAGAAAGGAGAAATAGAAAAGAACAATTAAAGTGAATTACTTATGCTGGACTTCTTAAGGTATTACTAGCAGCAGCAGCTCCAGTGTGGCCTGTCTCACTGAAGGAGAAGAATCACCCCAACTTCGTATCATTTGATTCCTTAAGCCCAGTTCCTCTCAGCTCATTTTCAAGAAATCGAGAAAAACAATACACCCACAGACAGTGTTATTGGCTTGATACAAAATAGTCTTGTTTTTTCCTAGCACATCAGTGATATTCATGAATTTAAACAAGGATTGGAACTTGAGCTAGGCAACAGATTTGCAACTGTGCACAGATTTAGTTATTTGCTTTCCATACTGCACCCGTTTGCGTAACAGCAGGCAAGTGGCACTCCAGTTGTACTGTTAACACAGAAGGCACAGAAAGAGCTTCCTCCACTACTTTGTCTCTCAGCCCCTGACTGCTTGCATTAATATTTCTTCCAACTGGGACAACAGTTTCTATATGCTTCTATTTTAAAAACCTTCTCACCAGGTTAACAAGAATACTGGTAGAGACATTTTGCCCCAGTCAGTCAGGTGAATCCCATCCCTTATCAACAGTAGCTGTCAGGGACCAATGTCAAGTAAGAAGGGACACAATAGTTTGACCAAATTAAAACTTCATTTTATAACAGAACTAGCAGGGATATGAGCCTGCAAGGTACTTTTTTTTTTTTTAAAGGACTATAGAACTTCTTTGATTAAGTTGAAAAGAAAAACATAGTTTATTGCAATGCTAGTCTGCTCTGGATTGGAGTCTGATTTCTTAAATTTACTCAGTTGATCACCCTTCAGCATATTTATAACACAGTTTGGCAAAGGAATAGGAATAGACTGATTTCCTTCAAAATTCAGGGCTGATGGTGTGTGTGGGAAGTAGGGGTGAGGAACATGGAGGTTCTCATAATTTGTTGTAAGTTATCAATAAACAACCCCATATCTCCAATTTATTATATTGTAAAATGTATTCTGAGTTGTAGTTTGTTATGTTCTCATAAAAGCACTCAGATTTATAGGATTAGACTCCATATATATCTATATTTCATTGAGCAAATCATTCCAGCAGAGAGGCACAAGAGACAGTTCCTCTTATAAAGCTCCCGATAACCAAACATCTAACACTAACAAAGTGATAACCAAAACAAAACCTCACTGGAATATCCTCCAACCTATATAGATCCACTTCCAGATTATGAAGTATATTATAATGATCTTTGGAAGGAAAGTAGGTAATATTGTGGTCTGCTACTATCACACTGCAAGTATGTGTAGCACACACTGGTTGGCAAGAAAAACTGCTCAAGAATAGACCGATCCCAACTGAAGGATAGCTGCAAGAAGAAAAGTCAGTATCTCAGAACATCTGTGTCCATTTGTGTAAAGGAAGAAATTAACTGAAAGTTTAACTTTACGACTTTTCCACAGTTTCCTTAAATAATACCCTGCATGCTCACCAGGAATTCTTGGCATAATACTCACTTCATTGAGATGAAGATTTGCATATTGTTAAAACAAACTGCATTTATCCAACAATTTTTAGGAGAATGCATAGAATAAAGCAGCAAAAGCTCCACAGAGGTAAACAGAGACAGGGTTGTTTGTTTGTATAGGTTTTCTTTTTTATTTAGTGAAGCTGACCCTTAAAATCTGATTTTTTTTTAAATTGATTCACCTATTTGCTTCTAAAACTGTTAGTTTAGAGGTTTCTACAAAAAATAATAGATTTGCCACTCAGAGAGAGGAACTAGTTTGGACAAGACTACCTAGTAACCTAGCAGTAGGTTAGAAATATCATGTAGACCAGAAATAGAAGTTTGCAGAACTCTATTCCTCAGACTCCCCATTTAAAAATTGCTCAACATCTTCCTTGCAAGTAGAGGCAATATCTGCCACCAAAACCACAATAAAAGTCTATTGACACTCTACTATGATGAACATTCTGGACAGTGAGGTGGATTTTAGCCCTGTATGTACTACCCAAACCTTTGATCACAGTAGTGCAAACAAGAAAGTTGAGTGCCTAGGCCAAATGTCAAAACACCTGGGCAGCTTTGGTATGCTTCTTTCCTCTACATGACCTACAGAGGTCATTCAAATGACTCCACTGCATAGGAGTCATGCCAACATTAAACAAGTTTCCTACATGGCTGAAATCAGGGAACTCTTTCCTATAGTGATGGTTGGGATATACTAAAAGTTACTTAGGACTTTGCCAGAGATCACTATACTGCTTCTTGTTAATATGTAGGAAAAGACACAGGCCCCCCAAGGGTATTTAATGAAAATTACATATCAAAAAAGACTGATCAAAGATGCTTTAGCATCCAGTGCTATAATGGTTTGCATTATCAAGTAACAACATGGTGTTAAGTATCACTTTCATCTCAGTAAAACAGGTATAGAGATATTTTTTATAACATGCCTTTAAAGGACAGCCAGTATAGCTAAAAAGAAGCCTGAAACTGTACAAAGCTCACAGTTATATATTAAGGACATATTAAATCACATATTACTCTTGAGAGAAAGCTGAAAGTCATATTTCTGCCAGCTTCTTGTCTTCTGTCATTTCTGATTACTGATGCAATATGTGTCAATGTTCAATAATGACTGTTGAAGTCTTCATGCTTGATGGCTTAGGATGTCATAATGAAAGTACAAGCTTTATTAATCCTCTCATCAATAGAAGCCACAGGGTGTCTGTCACACTTCATTTGTATGTGCCAAGAGTAAATAAACTGCAGCAAATGAAAACTGCATTTATAAATATGGACAGATGTCAAGTGGTTTACATAGTTACCCATGCTGGTATTTCCTATTATTGGTTTCCAGGCTTCATAAAAAGCTGACAGAGCTATATCTGAAGATATCTATATTTACATAGGTATTTTTATACTAACTCTGTATAAAATGCAATAAAAATACTATTAACAGACAAGTAGGAAGAATTTCATATCTCAGTCTGTCTCAATACTTTTACTGAGCCATTAATTGAGTATTTAGGCAAACTACATTGAAATCTGATTTTCAATGACAGGCACAATATGTAGACCCACCTATGAGTTAAAAACAAAATGTGTGCTTTCTTGATTTCAAGCATTTAAGAAATGGAAGATATTCTGTTCAGAAATGCAAGGTCATCCAAGAATTTTGCTTATCAAGTGATAGTTACCACTACTTTAACACTACTGGAAGCAGCTCAGGTTGATACAGAGCAGATTGTACTGAAAGATAAACTATGATTAGCTCACTTTACACATGCAAAGTTCAAGGCAAGGGGAAATAATATTTGCTCATATTCATGTGCTTCATTGATGGCTCAGTGGCTTGATTTGTAACCTAACAGCCTTGCAAAGCTTGTATGAATCACTAGAGTTTTCAAAATAACAAATGATTTGGTGCTAAAAGCAGAAATCAAAATTGACTGTAATTGAATATTTGTAAAGGAAGGCACGTAGGAAAAGGATAACTGCAATTTATTCTACATGATGATGCCTGAACATTGCCACTCAAAGAGAGTCAGGAGTTAGAATACATAGGTATACTGGGAAAAAAACCCAAAACAAACAAAAAAAAAAAAAGTGGTCTCAATAACATTCAAAAAGCAAACCAAACACTATTCACTGATGTAATGTCATCATACAAACCCATGGAGCATGGATTTTACCTGCTGTGGCAGCACTGATTCTCACATGAAAAAATATTGAAAATGAAGGTATAAAGAGTAGCATGGAGGATCAGTGATAGAGAATCATTGCAATGCAATAAAAAAAATGAAATAAATTAGAACAATTTAACCTGAGAAGAAATGGCTGACAGAACAGCATGACATAGATGTCTTTTCTAAAAAAATAAGTCACAAAAGGTATTGGAAAAGATTGTAAAGTTATTTGTTCCCTCCTACTCAGGTGTAAGAACAAAACCAGAAAGCTGTGGATGCTGAAAGCTTAGTTAGCTTCCAGGAATTCTGCAAGCAAACACTGAAGCATAACCCATCCAGACCTAACACAGAAATAAGAATATCTGCTATCCACAGTCTCTAGAAACCAGGACCATAGTTGGAAAGAATGAGTATATCTATTCATAGTCTCACATTTTTCACTGGGAAATCATTGTTAACACTTGTCTGAGAAAGATCAGAAATGAGTATATCTATTCATAGTCTTACATTTTTCACTGGGAAATCGTTGTTAACACTTGTCTGAGAAAGATCAGTGAGCTATGGGAATGGTTCAACAAGCAAGATTATTTGTTTATTTTTACATTCATTAGAATTCTTTCTGCAAGGTTCCTTTACATAAAGAGTTTATGTTAAAAAACCAAAGCCCAGAGAGCATTATAACTCTACCCAGACAAACTTTCCTTAATAACTGAGTTACAAAAGTTCTTTGAAACTCATCTGGGGCAACAAGTTTAAGAAAAATACAAGTTCAACTACACCCACCTGAAAAAAAAACCATGACATTGGGGTATCTTTGTGTTTTCAGAGCTAGAATCAAAATCTAGGCTGAATACAGTACAAGACTGGGAAAACATTTCTTCCTTCACCAAAGAATCGAGTTGTTATTCTCTTTCATAAATGTTTTTTCCTTTGTTTATGCAGAGATATACTACTCCTGTTTTAGGCTAAAAAAAAGTAAAAAGAGTTCTGGCTCCCTAGTAAATACAGTTCTTGTGGCTGTCTCATCTCTCAGGGAACTCCTGAGGCATATAGACTACTATCCTTCATTTCTTATATCCACAAAAGGAATGAGGAAAAGGCAGCACATATGCAAACAGTAATGACAAGCTCACTTTTAACAGCACAACCTAGAACATTGTTTCCTCTACTGGTATTAAAATGAAACAGGGCAGCAACAGAAAAACTGGCATCCTAGCATTCAAAATCAAAATGAAGAGCTCTAATGCACATTAGATGTCTCTACTGACTTACTTTCAGTGATTCAGGTTGAAAAAAGGGCAGAGAAGGCTGGTAAGGAAAAATATAATAGTGAAAAACAGGAGAAGTGAAATAGCAAAGAAAAGAAAATGATGAAAGATGGAAGGCAGCTCTGCAGAATGGATCAATATGTTCTCATGCTATGTTAAAGTCTGAGTGCTCAGTCTACAATTTGCTACAGAAATCAGAACAGGGGGAAAAGGAACCTTGGCAGCCCAAGGAGGGAGGTAATATTATGTCTGTCTAACAGAAACTATTGCACCTATTGCTGCAGCTGGACATGAACTATACCATAAAGCAGCACTATAATATCTTTGGGCTAGACCTCTGCCCAAGATTCCAGTTAGTTAGTTTACACTGAATGCTCCTTGTGGACAAAGCCAGGCTGCTGAGCCATATGCCAGATCAAAACACGTGATAGTGACTATGGCTGTATTTTTCCTCTGAAATGGTTATCTGTATTCTTAGCCAAAAGAATGAGAAGCAATCACTGATTAGCAAAATACCACTGATATATCTTCAGGTGTACTAAAACCATATGTGAAGTAACTTTAAAAAAATTGCTAGCTTAAGTGAATAAAAATATGCCAAAATAGCCAAAAGAACTCATTTAGCATTAAATGTGGGAATGCAACATCAAATCATGGCTCAAATCCTGCTCTTATTTATCATAGAATCATTTTGCTGATCTGATAGATACACTCCAGTGAGACTAAGTCTTACTCCCCAGTATCCCCAGTGAACCTCAAACTGTTGCCATGTGCAAGCCTTAGAACCTTTTGTGAGCTTGGTATGGAGGCTGCAAGGTCTGCTATCAGATATTTCCCATGTGTGCTTTGTCTGAACGTGATTACAGCTGCCTCCTGCAGCTTTGGTTCACCTGGTTCAGCTGTAACAATGATTTTTCTAATTAATCAGGTGTCTGCCACCAGCATTGTTCACACTGATCTTTGTATGGTATGACCATGTTTTTTGAATCCTCACGTTATGATGCAGAGTATATATATGTAACATACACAATTATATATGTGTTATACCATATATAACGTGTGTTTGCCTCTAAACAAGATTTTGAGTGCAACGTGAAGTGAATAATTTAGGGAATCATAAACAAATAGAAGCACAGACATGCTCTTTGTACTGCAGATCACAACTTTGATTAGCTGCTCCGAGCAGCAGTTAAACACCCTCATGGTATCTCATATTTCAGAGCCATTTATGTCACAATTAGCTTCAGCAGCACCCAATTAATTCCTCTACTAAAGAGTCAACGGCTATTTCTAAATTTACATCCATTTTATATTCTGACACCTGAAGTTGAATAAAATAAAAATATATTTTTTACTGGAATAAACTCAGAATGAGCAGTTGATTCAGGAAATATTACACAATAAATTAACTTCTTGCATTATCATTCGAATAAAGCACCTTGTAATAATATACCAAGCAAGAGCTCCTTCTATAAACATACTGAAGCAAAACTTTTTAAAGCATTCTACGAAGTTTCATTTACTTAGTAGGATTCTATGGGCATAAATATTAAGCAGTTAGATTTCCTAAGTCAAATACAAAGACTAACTTGTGTATCACCAAGAAAGGCACAATTGCAAAAAATATTTTAAATCCTACAGTAATGACACAGAAAACAATATAGTGAATTCAAATAAAAACATATGCAGCCAAGCTTTCATTTTAACACTTTCCCTAGTATTCCTTTCCTGTAATCACACTTATCCCATATATGTGAGATATTAAAACCTGTATTTCATATATCTTTAAGGAATATTGGAAAAAAAACCCAAACAACAAACCCAAAGCACTAAAACCCATTAAAGATTGCATTCCTTTCTGAGAAGAAAAAACCCCCAAAACAAAACAGAAAAGAGTTATTTGGTTTAGGAGACTTTTCTTGCTGTTACTGTGTTTGTTTTTTTCCAACTATCAAAAATCCTACTCTGGATCTTTTCAGCCTTTTCCTACAACACAACTATACTCTATTTTATGCCTGGCTCAGAATATCTGACTGCATAATTCCTGATTCTTTGCATGCTATACTCTATTTTATGCCTGGCTCAAAATATTTGACTGCATAATTCCTGATTCTTTGCATTCAACAGACAATTGAAATAAAAAGGGCTTCTTTAAAAAACTTCCTTGACAGATTTTTTTAAAATATACAATACATGCAAATGCTCAGCAACTTCTATAGTGGTTACCCATCAAATTTTCTATTTCCTTGCTTGCAAATGAAGGCATCAAGAACTAAAAAGATTTCAGACACAAATGGCTATATCATATAAGTCACCAAACCCAAAGCTGCTTTTTAACAACAGCCACTGGCAAACACACCTAAACTTTGTATTTTCCACATGCCAAAGTAATGATATTTTTAATCCCTTTGATTCATTGATTTGCTCTAACAAAACGTTAGATAAAAATTGAACGATGTAAGACAACACGCTTTCATGCATTTTTGAATGTACATGAAAAGACTTACCATCCTGAAACAGGGAAGGTAGAGTTGCTCCATGAGAGGGAAGAGAACCAGGGTTTGCTGGCAAGCCATGGAGCCATCAGAGTGAGCTACCAACAGTCCCTCCACAGCCCTGGGCACCGAGAGAGGATGGTTCAGTTCAAGTGGCCTGGCCAAGAGCAACAGGACTTGAGGTTGCAGCATAGATCTGAAATCCACCCAAAAAGTTCTAGCTAGAGACAAGTCTAAAGATAAGCCTACCTAGGCTGCAGCTCCAGTAGAGGGGAAATGCCCAAGCATGAACTTAAAAGGGCCTCCTGGCAGGGGGTGGGGGCCAGGTGAGACTCATCAAGGCAATTAAAGCCTATTAGTGAACTCCTGGCCGTGACTTATCAACTCAAGGGTTAAAAACACTTTCACCTGTAGTTATGCTTTTGTATTCTCCTTTTATTTTTGTTAGCTTTTAACAAGAACAGGGAATATATCTTCTCATAAAATAACCTCTGGGTTAATAGAAATTCTGTTAATGGAGCAAAATGAAAAGTTGCCTTACAATTATAAGGAAAAAGATCGTACTAAATCTTTACAGAATAATAGTGTGAAGTCATTGCATACACAAGCATCCCCAATAAAACATTATGATTACAATTTCAAACCATTTTAACTGTGATATTTTCATTAAAATGTACTTTAACAATTGGATAAATATTTCTTAGTTCCACTATTAACACATTATTGCCAGAAATCACTTATTCCTTTATTCAGTAACTCTAGTTGTTTAGATGGTTTTTTGGGGAGTCACACACCTGCTGCTTTCTCTAAATGTCTGGAAGAGTATTTCAAAATTTCCTAAGCTGAGAGAGACTTAGACATCTTTCCTTACAAAATATTTCCCCCAATTTTTTGAAACAAGGTGCAGGAAGGTTTAGCATAACGACCTAGTCAGTAAAGACTTGATGATGTGGGACTTAGTACTACTTTTGTCTCTCCTACTGTAAAAGTTATAAAATGTGCTAATAAACTTTCATACTGGATCTATAAAGTTAATACAGGTAATAACATTCTAGACCTACTGAAAGCAGGAACAAGAGTTCCATTATCAAACTAAAGACAGAATTTCACTTAACAGATTCAGAAAATTACATATGTTTTTGTATAGATTCATCTGTTCACATCTACTGTATTAGGGAGAAACATGGTTTCTAAGTCTATCATTTATATTATTCACCCCCTCCCCGAGTCTAGCTAAGGCTATTCATTTGTTAACTGGTGTAACAGAGGGAATGGGAACACAGAACCTTCCCTAGTTCCTTTTCTGAAAGAAAAATATCTGTTTTCATGCTTCTGGTAAATACATAAACAACCAAGAAAAGAACTTAGGTCAGCACTGACTTTGTGAAGAAGTCATCCTTTCACTGACCTGTGATTTAACAGGAGCTGATGTTGTATAAGTCTTTCAGAAAAGTCAGTTCTTTTCCATATCTTTGTAGCCAATTTTAATTTAAAGGCTCTTTTCATGTCCTTTGTATCCAGCACATTACATAGAAGATTAGAGTTTCCCTGCCTTCCAGCCATATTGTTGTAGTTAATAAAAGTTCAAATTAGATGTGTTAAACCACGACAGTCTGTAATTTCAAAACCAAGCTACATTTCAGGACAGTCTTTTCAGATTAACTGATACAATGAAAATATTTTTAGTAATAAATTTGAAGCCCATTTTCAATTTTCTGTCCTGTCCTCGATCAATGACATGACCATACAAGAATGATGTTATTATGTATCTCTTACTTCATCACATCTGCAATGGAAATAACAATATTTCCTTATCTCTAAGAATCAAAGGGCTGTAGATAATTAACAGCCATCAAGCTTTCAAATGCCATAGCCAGGATGTAAGGTCAGTCCAGATTTCTTGCTTTCAATGAGAAACTAGCAAACCTGTCTATATAAGTCCATTGAATGAGAAGCAAGTTCACCATAGAAATGCATTGCCAGAGTCTTAATTAGCTAGATTTTAAATAACCAAGTAGCTAATATTTGTTCCTTACTAGGTTATTTTGTGTGATACTGAATAGCAGAATACCTATAAATGTACATAAGATAAACCTATACTTTGTTTCATGTATTTATTTTTTCAAATATTTTTATTTCTACAGTCTAAGTAAATTTGAATATAAATTTGCGGAAAAAATGCATTTTAAGTTCTGCAGCAAAATATTGAACTAAGAATTAATTTCATAGCAGAAATTCATTTGTTGGTTTATTTATTTTTTAAACAAAACAGTGAATATATTCTGTTCTATTGGCATTGTTTTTCTGCCTTGCTGTTTTGGCCACCTGATGTAGCTGGCAAAATCAGTTGCCTAATGCTTGATACATACAAAAATATATGCAACATTATTTATTAATTCAAGTGTGGTAGAGATTAAGAGGCACTGGAGGCTTCATAAACATATTTTCTCATGACTTAACAATATATGTAAAAAATCCAAACCATGCTAAACAGGATCCCTTGAGCTGCAAGAAATGCTTAACTGTATGCATGTGAATATATAGGGATATATATTTTGTCCTGGAGTTGACTATATTAGAAAATTGCCATTTCAAATTTATTTTCTAGCTAGATTTTACAAAATAAAAGAACCTTGTGGGTTTTATTGCTTTCTTTTAGGATATCTGAAGTCAGGAATTGTTCTGCAGCCCTGTTCATAACAGACCTCTTGGGAGTTTTTGCTTTCTAAATTCAGCATAACTGGTTGCTAGCAAAAGCCACTCAAAGATCAAAGAAGAGACACAGTCAGTCAGCACTACATCAAGCAGTATATTTACTCCTTCAACTGTTTGCAGCACTGAAAGTTGGCACATATACAAGTCAGTGTTCTAACATGAAGCTTCTAATTTTTTTCTCCTTCTTGAAAGTGCCTTGCACAGGAAAACAGTATCTAAATGCAGTTTGTAACCATTACACACTTTAGGAAATGCTGTGGTTTTTCTGGAGACCAAATTAATGTGTAATGATGTAAATCACAGTATTTTTTATCAGTAATAATCTGTTATATAGACACATATCAGAAAGCAGACATTTGTTTGCAGTCAGGAACGTTATATCAGTTAAATAAAGAAAAGCAGAGTGTAATTTAAGAAGCAAACACTGAAATATGAGTCTTTATATGTGATGGAACATAAATGTCTCTCAGATGAGCCTGCATTTATCAACACTTTCCCTATGATTTGTATAACTGTCCTTACAGACATATGATTATGTTTAGCAGAGTTTTCTCAGCAAACACTCTTCTAGTAACAGACCAAAACACATATCTCATACTTTGCAACCATTTTGCCTCATTGATAAAAAGCACCAAAGAAAAGTTACATATGCTGAAACAAGACTAAATACTTGAAAACTGGATTTGTACTTAATTTCAATTCACTGAGGCTATCCTGGTTCTTCATAGTTCTGAACCTTAGGGAGCCTCAATACTAGGAACAAAGAATATATAAAGATTTTATTTTGAAATGCTAGTTTGAAACCCTAGGGAGCCTTAATACTAGGAACAAGGAATATACAAAGATTTTATTTTGAAATGCTAGTTTGCTTTGCTAAATTGCATGTTCAGGTGTGGTAGCAAATTATTCCATTTAAATGTACTTGATATTAAAGGGGACACTAACAGCTCCCTAAAATCTTCATCTGTTAATATGTCTTAGTTCTATCAGTGTAACAGCTTCTGTGAGCTAGTGAAGCTTTGGACAGTACTAACCCCTCCTGAAGAATTTTCATGTTTGGTTTGCTTGTTGTTTTAGATTTTTTTAATCTGTAGATGTGGTAGCTTCATTTCCAAGCTTTTTAAAAAACACTTCTCTTTTCAGCATTGAGTGACACTTAACTAAGCAGACAAGTCAAAAGGAAATCAATAAAGTCAACCTAAGGTCAGCAGTGAGAAAGCCAATGCTTGTACACAGTTAAAGCAACCCATCAGCAGCAGATTAAGGAGTAGAATTCTAAGCAAACACTGGATTTTGCATGTATACTGCCTCCTTTCAAAAATTCATACATGCAACCCACCTGATTCACTCAGGAGCAGCTGACCTGCACTGAGTCAAATCTACTCAGAAGTTAAATGTGACCCAAATCATCAAAGTATTATGGAAATGCCTCTTTTTTTTTTTCTGCCATAATTTGTTACTGTAAAGTAGTGATGAATCCAGTCATATGCAAAGAAAAACTAAATTTTGAAAATGCCACTCTTCTCTACTGCTCATATTATGTCATGAATGTCAACGATGTAAACTGATATTTTTATGAAAAATGCAATTTAAATAGAAAATATATATATCAGAAATAGCCTGCATAGAAAAGTTTAGCGAGTTCTACCTTCTCTATGAGAATAAGGAAAGGAAATCTGGTGGAGGCAGAGCTGCTAGTGGCAATTTTGTCCTACCTTTTCATATAGCCTTGGATATGCTCAGTTTGCCTAAACTCCAAGAAGGTCAAGGACTAAGAATGCATTGACAGTATAGCACCAGATCCCTATTTAATTATGCCAGATTGACACAGAATACATGGGTTTACACTTGGAATTGTAGTGGCATAGCTTTTATCCTATTTCAGAAAGCAGAGAATGGAATGGGACTTCTTTGTGAAGAAGTCATGTGTCTCTTTAGGAAAAAGACCTTACAAGCATGTGTCTCTTTAGGAAAAAGACCTTATGATAACATCAATGTATATGTAGTCACAGCCACTGTCTGGCCCTCTTCCAACACAGAACTAAGTGACATGGGTTGCTTGATATTCTTAGGTGCAAATGAATTGATAGCCATATGCAAAGGGGATATTCCAAAATAAATCCAAAATGCAAACAAAACATCTAAATCCAAAGTAGTTGACATCACAAAATTCCGTATGTAACTATTATCAATCTACTTATAGGAAAAGAAAATTGATCCAAGAGAAAATGTTGCTTCAGTAATATGTTTAGCTTAAACAGTGGCAATATAGCTCATATTAAAGCAAAATTCTTCATATTAGTTTTTATAAACTGAGCAGTTGCTGACACTCAGGAGCAGCTGCAGAGAGTGAGTGGCAAGATTGACCTGTGTTTTAGTGCCTGTAAAGAAAACAAAATAATCTACTGCTCCATATCACCTACAAGTGAACAGATTCTTTGGAAAGGTTTCCTTTCTGTTGCTCAAAAGAAATTCCCATTTTATATATGCTGGTTTCCACACATTTCAGGGGAAGAACCTCTAATTCATACTGACATGGGAGTACCCTGGCATTTCTTACTTATAAAAATATGTGAGACTGGGAAACCTGAACATTTCCTGTCACACACAATGTGAAGAAAATGCAGAAAGATATGTCATTCTAATATACACATCTTACCAATGTATTCCATTGTCAAAGCCAGTGCTATTTAAACTTTCATATCCATTTGAGCAGGGTTAGAACTACTTAATTTCTTGGATAAGGTTTTTCATAATCATCCTTCTTGTTACAATAAACAAAGTAGGTACTTTCTTCCCTTTGCCAGGTTGATTAAAGGTTTAGGCCTTGCTTCATTCTGTTTCTGGCCTTGGTTACAGGTCTATAGTGTGACACCCCCAGGCAGATGCATCTTGGTGTGCTTAACAGCATTGAGTGTGCCAGAATTAGTAACTCATACGACCTTATTGATTAAATCTGGGAATGTGGATGATTATGATTGATTTTCACACATCCAGTATCTTATCCAAGGTCTCTATAAACTATCAGAAGGCTACAGCCACTGAGTCACCAAAGATTAACCTATTAGAAATATGAGTCCATTGTAGATGCCAAAAGAGACAAAGCAAGTCAAGTTCAAGTTTTACACAAACCTTGCTCTATATATGCCATGTCTTGTGATTCTCAGATCACTGTGGAAGCTGTCATTCTCTTGGAGAGTAATTCTTACTAGTAAATTTCTGAGTGTGTATTCTTGGAAAGGTTTTTGTTAAGACACTGCAAAAGGGAACCATTTTCAATGACAAACGGGCAAATGGCAAACAGGTTAGCTGGAAGCAGCACAGTTCTGCTCAGCAGGGCTAATTTGCTTAAGCCAATCAAGGTATCTTTTACCGACTCAGCAGAACTATCTCTATGTGGATGTGAATAAACAGAACTATAAGCAACTTTTAAAATAGTTAAACAGATAAATCACCTTGACCTTAGCGTCCAATTATATCTGGTTTACTCTCAAATTAAACTTTTTGTAATGGACAATCATAACTCTTTTGCTCTAGCAGCCTTTTCCCTTCATCAGTTTAGAATTTCAGTCCACTACCAACTAAAAAATGAAAAAAAATATAAATCGGTTTCTATTATTTATTTTGCAATTTCTGTCCCATTTGGATTTTTACTCATACACAGAAAGTTTTCTAAACTAACATGAAATCCAACTTCTAATAGATGCTCTTATGATATTTTAGTAGAGTCATTTGAAATCTGAAAATCTTTAGCTGTGGTTATTCTGCTCTGTTTTGAAGTGAAAGAACTCTGAATCATATTTATTATAGCTGATTTTGGTAAGGTATTTCCTTAGTGAAATAGTATGTGTTCTTCCACATAATAGATATCTCAGAAATCTCAGATGATATATTTGACACAACATCCTAGAAGCAACTCCATAAACATAACTGTCAGATACTTCAAAGCGTTGGTCAATGATGCTTAATGTATCCTAGGTTGGCAGGCAAATTTACTGAGTATGACTTTGTCCTGATACTACACTTTCTCTGTAAGATTTGTTCAGCTCTGCTTTGGTAAAGGACATGCCTTGTCTGAGCAAATTCAGAGCAGGTCAGAAGGAAAGCTGAGTTCCTGGTTGAGTGCAGAAAACATGAGCTACCGCAGAACAAGTCATTAGATGAAGGGTAATTTAATGAGCTTTGCTTTATAGCTCACTTCTAATTATCATTACATCAATCTAGAAAGCTAAAAATGAAAAAAAACAAAATACTAGATGCATATTTTTCCAGCTCTTACCTAAAGTCCAATTGTATCTAAAGGCATACAATGTTTAATACTAAGATGAAGCATGTCATAAAATCTGGTGCCATTAAATCACATGTATTAAATTTTCCATCACATGCATTAAATTTTCCATCACATGTTGAGTGTTGAAGATGACTGTATGGGTATTTCCAATGCAAAAAAATGCATTACATGTCTAGATAAATGCCCACTTATCAATTCATAGACACAAAACCCATGCTACACAAAGGAGAGAGTTATTTTTACTTGAAAACTATTTGGGGGGTGGGGGTTGCTTGCAAAACAACATTGAAATTCTAAAAACTGTAAATGACTGTAGGGTAAATTCATCCTGTCTGTATCATCAGTAGCTGGGCACAGGTAGAAAAAGCCTGTTATCTGCTTCATTGCTGCAATCACAAAGACTCAGAGCTCTAAATATTAAAACTCAGTTCTTCAATATAGGTTTGTTAATAAACTAAAAAATAATAATCATTAACTCCTTAGCGCTTCGATAATATCACAGGTTAAATTAAGGTTCTCCCCACACCAGACCCACATTTATGACCTTATTGTTGCAGTACCTCTGAACAAGTTTGGGGAAAAGAAGGATATGTTTATCCAGTTACATAAATCAATATGGATCTTTAAAACTTCATCAAGTATGAATAGATCAATTTCAAAAGCACAGACTAATAGCATCTGTCTTAAATCTGTTCTTCAGAAATACTACTAAATCTTAGAAGTCAATGGTTAGTTCGCTTATGCATTAAGAACTAAGTATTTAGAAGGTTTCTGTAACTTATATATGAATAAACACAGAGGAAACTTCATACATCATATTTAGAGTGCTGTAATCTCATTGATTTCTGAGATAGTCCTGATTCACAAGCATGCAAGTGAGAGGAGAGGCAAGTGTAGAAAAACTTCATCCAGAAATACAGATTTGGAAAAATAGCTAAAAGGAACTTTTCTTTCTCTTCAGTGCTGGATAATGTAATTTTAATGTACTGCCTTATTTTTTATTTTTTTAAAATAAGAATTAATCCGGTGGGATTTGTTCAGGGAAAAAGCCTTTTCAAAGCAGTAAACATCAATGTCTCAGTGTAAAAAGAAATCTATGTACTTGTCATATGCAATAGAAAAGGTTGGCCTTTCAACACACTTTGTATTCTTGACATGCAGATACACATGAATGTATCAGCTACAGTGCTCTAGTAAAAACATCTTTTCCAATTCTTAATCCAGCCTCCCAGAAATGAGTGTCTGACACTAAACCCCTTCAAACAGCTTAGACTCTCAAGTGGGATTTGTGTTTTATATGTACTTGTCATTGTAATGGAAAACACATTGTCCTAGCGCCAGGTTCTGAAAGAAAGGAGGGTCCTTTACAACAAAAATAACAGTAATTCCAGGATTTACAAAGTAATGGCAATGAGGTTTCTCTTGAGGATGGATTTTAGCTAATCACGTAAAAGGATTCTATGTTGCCTTTAAAGATTCCTCACACTTTTAAAACGCAAAGGATGAGGTTGAGGCCAGGCTGGATGGGGCTTTGAGAAACCTGATTTAGTGCAAGGTGTCCCTGCCCCTGGCAGGGGGTGTGAAACGAGATGATATTTAAGGTTCCTTCCAACCCAAACCATCCTATGATCCTAAGAAATGCAATGTATTTATAAAAGCTTAGGTTTATTATGGAAATAGGCATAATTATGCAATAGGGCTGTGAGATTATCTGTGGAATCTACATTCACAAACCATTCAAATCTGTTTACTCTGTGTATATACACAAGACTGAAAACACCAGTGGAACTTCAGTAGAAAGCTGATCATTGCTTCCTTTCTTCTGTCTTGAATTTCAGTTCCTAAAAATTTTTGTCATAAGGCTGATAATCTGTGGCCAGCGATTTAAGTGAGGTTCCACTGAACCTGTAGCTATTCTAAACCAGAAGAACTTGGATTGAGGACAGGTTGTCAGATCACTCTGGCAATGAAGTCACCTGAAAATATATATGTGATAGTTGATGGAGGCTCATTGGTGAGGGAACTCTGTTTAGCTTTCTTCAAGAAAATATATATGTGCTAGTTGATGGAGGCTCATCAGTGAGGGAACTCTGTTTAGCTTTCTTCAACAGCTTGAACAACTGGATATCTCAATACATCAAAAGCTTAATAGGAAAACCCTATCTCCTGGAACTCTGGAAAATTACTCTATAATCTCATAAAAGAAGAGAGAGCACTGCTGGAGTTTAAGGAAGTCTCTATTCAGAAAGTTCATTGATATGTAATTCTTCTATTCTAATCCTTAAATGTAATTGTAAAGTTAAAATGCTCTACACAGCCATTTCTATTAAAACCTGTTTGTACTTTTGAAGCTAAAGTTATAAGCATTAATAAGGATTAAATAGCTGAACTGATTTAATACTCCCTGCCCTTTACAAGAAGTAATCCTTTTCTCTCATATACCTTCTCCTTCTCTCTCCCTCTCTTAGCATAATTATTTAGTTCTGAGTTATCTTTCTACCATTTCAAAGATCTCATTTGTCTTTTACCAAGGTGGTGAACCAAGAGATGAGGCCCAGACACAGAGAGGGAAGTGGAAGGAAGGAGTACATGGTCAAGAGCAAAAAAATGCATACAGAGAGCCAGAACTGTCTTCAGGGACTGTCTATCATGTTATAAATAGCTGTATGTCAAGCAACAAAGGCATTCATTTGAGGTGACAAACTGGATATATTAGTTCAATGAAAACTCTATATTACTGTGACTATATGGCCTCTAATACTAAAAAAAAACATGTTTAGAGGTAACTAAGCTGTGCTGAAATGGAATGGGACAGATAGTTAAACAGATCTTCTGTTTGCTTACTTTGCTGTGGTTGCAGGTGATGTAGTACTCTCCAATTCTCAACTTCAGCAAGACTCTGTGAAAGGTTTTAGCAAGTACTTATCTGACAGTGGAAGTCTGACAGAGTACAAAACAAGCAATTGCACTAAATTCTGTCTCTCAGAATGGATTGCTATACAGACAATCTATAGCTTTGAAGGAAACCTGTACATTTTCCCTGTGTTCAGTGGCAACATGTACTCAGTATAAAAGCTTAAAATATTTCCGATGCACAAATGATACCTGGAGACATGTCAGACAGGATGTTTGACCAGATCCAATCATAAACCAAAAAAGACCACAAGGATCCAATCATCAAAACTACCACAAACTTGTTTGTTTTTAAAATACATATTAAAAAACCTTCAGCAGTTTCATTGGAGCAACTCCAGTAGCAGATAAGTTAATAAATGTTTCATAAAAGATTAAATGGCACCTTTCTATTAAAGAGGAAACTCAAACAGCCTGTTTTATTGCAACCACTGTAATGAATACAGTCCACTAAGAGAATTCCCCACTGATCAGTGCAAATCCAAGAGGATTCCATGTTCTCTTTGCAGAAGTTAGAAAAGGGGCAAAGACACCAATTAGCTATCCTAACTGACAAGTCACAGTCACTAACAATGTGGCTCTGACAACAATGTGGATTCAATGGAGCCATTACTGGTATACACTGGACTATGCTAGAAAAAAATCATAATCAGATCGTGGGGTTTAAAGCTGACTGCAAAACAGAGAAGGAAAAGAGCCCCTGGTGTATATTAACACAATGTAGTATAGATCCATTGTCTTTAATGCACTGGCTTGCTTTTAACTCTCAGCCTGAAGCCAAATCAATTTCAAAAGTTTGTGCTGGACAGAGACCAATTGCTAATCTTCTTTCTCCTCTTTCCTGCTGCTTAATGGGGCTACAAATAATGGTTTAAAATTACTTGCAGAGATTTACCCACATGACTTTCAGAGCAGAAGCCAAAGTAACTTAAAACAAACAAAAATCATTTATATTTAAAGGTGAATTTTCTTAGAAATATAAAGAAAAGAAAAATATTGAGCAAAATTAATCCAGAAATACCAATGGTCTATAGTCACTGCAAGGGTCCTATCAGGATTTGCAAACATGTAAAGCAAATTTAGATGACAAATTTAAGACATATTCAAATACAGGAAAGGAAGCTTTTTGATTTGTATGCACGTGTTTCAGAACACTAACCATCATTCTGCTTTTGCAAAACAACTATAGATCTGGCAAACTAACCAATTAAGTGGATTCTCTGTCTGTTGTGTATTGCTAGAGAAGCAAACAGCTGGAGCACAATAACAATTCTGGCTGAGTACAGTCTGGGGCTGATGTGCTTAAGGTCTTTAATAGGCAACTCTTTCTGACACTGTTAAATGAAAAGCCACAGTCCTCCCACAACACCCAGAAGTCTACATACAACTACCAGTCCAAACCCAAGAAATGTATCATAAGAGAAGCATGCAGTTTGCTCTTAAGGCCTAATTCTCACTCTAAAGTACATTTAAATGTTGGTACTATCTTGTATCTGCTCTGCACTTAAAACATACAACACTTAGCAATGCAGTCAAATTTAGTAAAATATTTACATATTTCCTCTACTTCAAGAGAAAGGGTCACTCATGCACCTCTCATGTACATTGTTGAAAACAAATTTAAAATATACACAACACTTTCAACCAGAATGTTACTCCTACTTCAGTCATAACGTAAAGAATTTTAATGCAGCTTTTAATAGTTCACCACCTCACAGAATTTCACTCATCAGGGCTGAAATTCTTCTCCCTGCTCTTCGTGATCAGATCAGAGAAGTGGTTTTGTTGTGTTTTCACAGACACATCTGTTGTTTTTTTTTTAAACTATGTCTGACACTTTGCAGAATATTAATTTGCCTTCCAATAGTTGTTCATACATGGACATAACAAGGACCAGAAGAGGTTTCTGATAAAAAAAATTTTGTTGCTCCAGAAAGTCTTAATGATTGGTTTTAATGGCAATTTATTAAAAAAAAAATAATAAATCTGACATACCATAATGTCTAGGAAACCAAATGTTTCCTGGTTTTGTCCATACTAGGTCTCATCTTTCGTTGAACTGTTAGAGTTGACAGTGAACACAATGCTGTGCTACACTAATACAAGACTACTGTATTGTAAAGCACAAAGATAGATTAGATAGGCAACAATTTTCCAGCCTTGCTGCATATCAGATTGAAATTAAGGGAAATTTCCTCCAGTTATATCAAATACATAATGCAAAAAAAAAGTCAATGCTTGCTTGACTTTAGAAATACAAGAAATATTGTTGAGTTTTTATACACTTCCATTATATGTCACTGGTTCACTTTCACTGACACGTAAGATATCTTTACTAGTACCTGCTGACCAGAATCTGTAAGACAAAAAATTCTGCTAAAAGAGATTTTTGGCTTTCATAACAAATACTGTATAAAAATTCCTTACAAATATTTTCTGTATATCATGTCTCTTTGAAAAACAGGGGTCTTATTTCCCTCTTAATGTAGGTTTTCATCACTTGCCTAGTGCTTTTGGTCAGCTGCTTAGTGAAATCCATCTCTAACACAGTTTTAAGCATTGTGAAACAGGAACAATATTTTTTCATGTGTTGTTTCATTAGACTGGGAAAAAGAATCAATACTCCCTTATTACATGAAGACATAATGCCTTAGATTGAAACAGTGACATATTAGGTTAATCGATATGAAATGAGTTCATACAAGGATATCTAAAACAGAGAAGAATGTGAAACACCAAGAAGTGGCAAAGCTTTCTACTACAGCTCTGGAGAGGTTTTATATTTACTGTTTGGCACCTAGAAAAGAACATGGGTTAGGAATCTAAATTGTTATAAAGTGTGTGTGTAACACTAGGTAACTGGGCCAGAGGCCTTAGACAGAATAAACCCAGGGAATGTCCAATACAGAGCAGCTTCAGATTCATTGATTGCTTATTATCATATTGTCATCTATACATTTGCATATAATCTATTCTTCTTGCACGCATAGTTATGCATGCATGCAAGCTGTTAGTTTTCTATTGACTCATACAAAATATCTGAAAGAAAAATACAAGAAGTTTAGAACAATACCTTGCATTTCAAGTTGGTAATTGAAAGTACATCAGTAAACTTCTCTCAGGAAACTCAGATGGTGACTGGTGCACCAAATCCTTTTGGAGCCCCTCTAGCTTATATAAAATTAAGATAGATTCAATTACAAATGATACATTCGTAAAAGTTATAAAGAGTCCTTTTCCAGAGGGAATTAAGCACACAACAATTTGCATCTTTCCAAAAGTTAATGAGGAACTCATTGCTTGTGTACATGATGCAAACAAGAGCAATTCGTGTAAATATACTCAGATCAACTTAATCTCTCTAGCTCTACGAGTGACACTCCAGCACTGTGGGCTATGAGATTTTTTCAGAAGGAGGAATAAGTCAGTCCAACTAGAATCGATAAAAATTACACGTGAATATAGACATCCACTTGACATGTTGCCTAGATAATCTAACCTGAGGGGTCTCTACTGCCATTTCAAATGAAATTATGACAATATTATTAATGTCTCTACCTATCCATAACTTATTATATTTGAAGAAGGGAAAAACAGACCCTCAAAAGTATACACTGGAACTTCTACTAAGATCTCAAGAAAAAGTTTACCTTATGAAAGGACAACAAAAGAGAGCTAATTTAACCTAGCAAAACAAAGGTTGAGAGACAAATGCAAATGCAAAACATTGACATAGTAGGTATTTAGAAGCCTAATTAAAAAAACCCCAACACGTTAATTTATGTAGAATTTACTGTAAACTTTAGCAAAATAGTCCTCCTGCTTAAGTGGCACTTACTTTCTACTACTGTAATATAATGAAATAAATTAAACCTCATGTTAGATAGCTGAGTGAAGTCAGGAGTAAAAGAATTAGAAGACACTGATGCAAGCCACATCTGATTTTTTTCCCCCCAGAGGAGTTAATTCTGCTAAGCCATTTAATTAATGGATTTTTATGTCAGATTTGATGAAAGACTTGCAGAAAAATGTTTAAGTTCCATTAAGGCATTAAAATATATGAAAGGTATCAATAAATTTAGAGCCTATACTAAAAATTAATCCCTATAATGAACTCTGGTTAAATTTTTCCAGAATTGGCTTATTTCTGGTTCTGAGTTTAAGAGTTTAAGAATTCACACACATTCACACATACTGTATACTCCATACAGTCTTATGTAAAAATAGATCAATACTGTTTCCCTTCTTCAATATAGCCATGGTGTGGGCTACAATTCAGTGAAATCAATAGCATTTACAATAAAAGCTTTTTTTAAGAGATTTCTAAATTGCATACAGTAATTTCTTCTCTGCAATATTTCAGTACCACACTGAGTGACAACCATTTGGAATTTATATTCCTGTGTTCTACTTCATAATGCTGAAAGGTCAGGCTCAAACACATGCTCTATAGAAAAATTGCAAAGCAATATTTAAAAGGCAATGCATTAAACAAAACATTTGAGAGAAGTTGGACTCATATAAGCAAGTCCCTTCCTCTATGAACCTAAAGACATTAGAGCATATTAAGGCAAACACTGTTAAAAATCAGTAGTTAGTTCCTTACTTATCTCCCCAACAAAATACACAAAGATTTGAAAAACAGAAATAAACTTAAGATGAGTAAGATGAATGAATGTACCTTAATTTTAACTTGATTATCTGGCAGGTGAATCAGAGATTCAGCATAACAAATTTGAACTGTAAGAAATATCATATTCAATTTTAATAAGTAACAGAAACCTTGATGTACAATGTCAACCTTGATGTAATGTCTTTGGCAGCCTTTTACTGAACACTAGCAGGTCATATGGCAATTAGTTTTTAATAAAGGGATTTAACTTGTGTTTTAAAGAAAAGTCTAGCCAGAACTTAAGATAAAATATGTTTCAATAAGACAAACCTCATTAGTAAGAAGTGGGAGAGAAATCAAAATTATGAAGGGAGTCATTAGAGAAGAGGAAGGGAAAGAAGTCCAAGACATGACTAAATGATGAGTGAGATCCACATTAGGAATATAACAGGTCTGAAAGATATGAAAATCCTGAAAATTAATGACTGATTAAATGAACAATATCACCTGAAAAATGAGTTCATGGAACGGAGTGTGGGATGGATGATGCCAAAATCAAACCATCTTCTGCCAGAGCAAACATAGAAACCCATGAGTGCCATATTAAGGGATTTTTGACCTGTTTAGAATTCAGGGAACTTGCTTTTGAACTGAAATTGATGAAAGACACCTTTACACCAACCTGTGAGAACTATGTGAGGGGGAAAAAGAGCTACTCTAAAGTAGCTCTGATATCAAGCTGCATAGTATGTGAAATGGAGAGTAAAAAACAAGACAGTAGAATCAGCTATTCTTTCTTACTTTCTATTACTATCAGCTTTTAGAAGAATGACACTCTT
>NW_008669720.1:60387-61282 GCF_000695815.1 Acanthisitta chloris
AGCTTCATAAATGTTATGAGGCACTTAAAAGGTGCAGAAACACAAGGGACTAAACGAAACAAAAATTGTCAAACAAAGTATCTAACTCTGATCAAACTTGAATTGCCCAGAGGCTCTAAGTGGAAGCACCTAGATCTTCTCTCTACAGTAAAATTCATCAAAATATCAGAGGTTTGGATTATTTTCTTTTATGGAGGAAAACTTATTTTAATTGAAATTAGAAATATTTTCAATATAGGAACTGAAAACACCTACAAAAGATGGAATGAGAAATGTTAGTACACAAATCACCTCCCACCTCCTAACTTCTGAGGAACAAAACTTTTTCACGTAATGAAATCATTTTTAGGAGGTAGCAAATTCTGCTGAGTCTGTTCCAGTCCCTAGAAAGTTCTTCCCATCTCTTTTGAAGCCTGGCTAGCAGGCAGATTTCCTTGTAACAATCACATAGTTTCTCTACATGATGTGTAGGCTATCAAATTTGTGGCAAGACTCTCTTGCCCATCATATCCTGCAGTGCCTGAAACCTCTTCCCTTGACAGGCCTAGTAGCTCCCCCATGGAAAAAGCCACTTGAGTTTCTTCATTCTTGCAGTTAGCAAATATTTTAAATAGATGAAAAATACTTTGTTCAACTGATAAGTAAACTGAACCAGATTAATGAAGTTTGTACCTGTCAGCAAAATTCTACATGTCCAAAATTGCACTCAGAGGAGGTTTTACCTGCCTTGCCTTGTTGTTTTGTAGTTTTTCTTACACTGTTATAGCAAATAAAATTAAGATGCATTAATTTCATAAGAGTAAACTTCATATTTCCCCCAAATGCTACATTTTTTTTTCTGGTGCATTATTTCAAGTTTGAATAGATGCTTTGCTTCCATTTCAGCATGAAAGAG
>NW_008669720.1:61296-98494 GCF_000695815.1 Acanthisitta chloris
AATAGGGAACATACACACTAATAAGGAAAACTACATTATATCAGAGCCTCATAAACAAGGAAAGGCTAATCAATCCATAACTGATTGGGACTTATAAGTACCCACTGACTTAAAGATTCTGATTTACTTCAGTTAGAACCGAAGTAGTGTGTTTTATCTGGAGCAGTTTGACTTAAATTTTCTGATGGAATTGCTCAAGGAAACAAATGAAATAACAAAGGATTGAGGCCTTTGCAGTATGTTTCTTCATAGAGCCATATTTCTCTTTTAGTGTAAGACTAAAGCAAACAAAAGTTTTCTAACTTCATATTGTTTACTAATTCTAATTGTAAGTTATTGCTATCACACGAAAAACAACAATAGCAATCTTTGGAATCAATTCTTTCAAACCTCAATTTATATATTTCATGAGGAGTTCTTTCTTCTCTGAGAGGTGAAAAGTGGTAACTGAACAAAAATTGACTTAGTCCAAAATGTGCAAAATTACACTTTGATTCATCATGTACCTATCAAAGGTGCTAAAAATTAATTAAATATTGATCAGCAAAGTCACATTTTTAATAGGATCATGAATTCAATTCAGTATTTTACTTCAAGAAAATATTTGCAGGTTTCATCAGGTTAGTTCTTGAGTTGACATAAAAATGTCAAATTCAGCTATCTAAACTCGCTGTAGATCACAAAACCTTGTCTCATAATAAAACGAAGCAATATAAAAGACAACACAGGCTGTGAGGCTTGAGGTAACATCTTTGTTGGCCAGTTTGTCCAAAATTCCATGTCATTTTCCATTTTTAAATAATATTTTCACATTCCATTAAATCCAGGTACACAAACTAAAGTGAAGCTACCCCAAAATATGAAAAGAGATGTTTGCGAATAATCTGCTTGAAGTATTCAAATGATCTGGTTATATTCCAGTGAATCCATATCTTGATCCCACTGTGGCTATCTGTTTCTACTCACTGAATTTACAGGCAGTATCCTATGCACAGCACATACACATAATTTTTTTCCCCCTCAGATGATTGCATAGGCTGGGGCTGCTCCTCAACAATATTTAAAAAAATATTTGTTTGTTTGCTTATCTTTTTCCATTTTCAGGTTGCTGTTACACCATTTATGCACATCCAACTGTTGAAATTTATCCTTCATTTCAATTACTGGATTGGAACTGGTGACCTCATTTTTGCTAGTAAAGCATTAGAGGACAAATGTTTGATGGCCCATTTGATGTACCAGTTTGCAGCCCTTTTTCCTGGGCAGTGGATAAAGTGCAAGTTGATATACCTAAATTGGAAAGATCTACATCTCCAGAACTGTTTTCTTATAACATGATCACCTTTCGTTAAATTTTATTAAAGAAAATATACGTAGTAGTACAAAGATTTGATAAAGTACGTACTGCTTAGTTTCTCATTTTGCTTTTTCACAAAGTTCCAAGGAGTTTCTCTGTCACGTTTCTCATCCTCTCTCCATCTCTTCTACCCATCAATAGCCTTCATATATCTATCAGGCTTTTGAAACTTTCTCATTAGAGAACAACAGCTGTTTTGATCAGCAATACTATCCAATGTACTCACCAGTTTCACTGCAATTAGTGAGCAGCTCAGGCTCTTAAACAACTTACTCCATCATTACCCTGAGCAACAAAATTAAAGAAGGAAGAAGCACACTCCTGACTGTATTACTGGTACTGTAAATCTTGAATTACAGCTAAGCAATTTATTAGAAGTGGGGACTCCTCACTCATTAAAATGCTATCATTTGCTACAAGCACTTTAGTTGAAAAGTCATATTCTGTGGTTTCTCCCACTTCCATGTTCTAAAACAGCAGGACGCGGCAGTTGCGTTGCAATGCGACTTTGCCACCAATATCTTCTTTTCATTAAATTACAGCAAAAATAAAAATAAAAACAAAGCTGGCATGAAATTAGGTTACACAGTATGAAATTATTTACAGCAGCCCACCAAGCCCTACATCAGGGAAAGTCATAGTGTCTGAGTCTGCAGAATTTATGCAGCTTGACTGTATTACATCTGGAGGTCGACAGCTGGTTATTATATACACCTAATTTATCCAAGTAGTAAATACCACTATTCACCTAAGGCTTATGGTTTGGTTGGTTTAGTATTTTATGTTTAAAATAAAATATAGAATAAATTATGAGCAATTCTTCCCCACATTTCCTCAACAGTGCATGATGCTCTAGAGTGTAAACACACTAAATGAAGCATCTTTGCTCTAATTACAAACCTGGCAATGAACGTGATATCTGATTGTTTTGGAAAATAATGACAATAATTTTAAATTTTAACTGTTCTTAAGTAAATGACAAAGGGTATTGGAACAGCTAAACTACAACAGGCAGCAAAGGACTACTTACAGCCTACAACAAGAAGGAAAAAAACTAGAGCAAATTGACCTTCATTAGTGTAGTACTGAAATTACTTGAATATGGGCTGCCTCTAACCCTAAGAAGATTATTAAATTTAATAATAACAATACTTTCATATCCCTGCTAATTCTCATTCAGATATTACTCAGCATATGCAGTGACTTAAATTCTACAATGGCCTTATGAAGATATGGTTAAACATAATTAAATAAAAGTTGGCTGCAGAGATAAGCTTTTGAGGAAAGAGGTTCTCTAGATAACACTCCTCAGTCTCATTGAAAAACTGAAGGAAGGTATTCCAAACAAAATGTTTGTACCAGTTTCATTTTAATGGCAAAAAAAATATGCATATACAGAAATGCTGAGGAAGTTCCTGTTCATAACACTTTTTGAATTAATTCATGCTTGGTCAATCAAGACTAAGCATAGATATACTATGTGCAATCGCCATAGGTTTCTATCCTTAGCATTGTAACATGTAATACAGAACATGTAATATATCATTATATCTATAATTAAATAATTATATGCAGTGTATATCTTAGATATATGGTTATAGGCAGCATATTTAAAACAATGCAATAATTATATCTGACGTATAACATAATAAATAACATATAACTCAGCTATCATAATATAAAACACATGTAATGTTATAACCTGTTATACCTATAAGTCATGTGAGCAACACAAATCTCTAGCAGAGCTTCTGATGTTTGAAAAACGTATAAAAATTTATGACTTTAACAAGCTCATCCTCAAAGTAACTGTTCAATTAATCTGTTAAAACTTTGATTTGAACTTGCTAGTCTTATTTTCCAGGAATGATTTTCACTCTCTAAGCCTGACCTTAAAAGACCTTTATTCTCCTCCTTAGGTTACTGGAGGAATTTTGCTGGCCAGTCTTCCCTCTAGCATTTTTTGCTAAATCATGTTACATATTAACTCCAATATAATATCTAACATATTGACTCTAAAAAAGCTGTTGGTCATCTGGAATCATCAACCTGGTTAATCAGTAGAATCTTTTATCTGTTTCTTTTCATTTTCCTTTAAGCAGTCTTAAAAATGCTCTAGGAATGAAATTTCCTGGCTGCTTCTCTTACATAGAGAAGTTAAATGCAAGTCCATTATGATCTCTAATACATCTCGAATCAGATCTAAATTGAGTGCTGCATCTCCTTTTGAAGATTTTCTGATTGTTCCAAAAAAGGACTGACTTAAATTTTAGATTTGACAGAAGCAAACACTGTCCTGATATGACTTTTATCCAAGATTTATGAAGTTAACTGAAGCTTCCCATTATTACTGTACTTTGCAGCCTTCTTACTTTCGTGTTTCGTGTTCTTTGTCACTTACTATCATTGCATGTAGGAGGTACAGACTCAACGTAATTCTTTCTGAAATTGGATACTACATTTAAATCCATAGAGACTCTGCAGTGCTGCTGAAACAGTCCCCTTAACTATCTGATATGACTCTGTGTTTTAACATATCATGCCAGTCATGAACAACAAAATCCACCATAAAAGCACAATGAAACATCTACTTTGGAACTATTTTGTCAAACATTCCTATGAAGATAACTGTTTTGTCACTATGTAAACTTTGTAAAAGGTGTTATTGCCTATTTCCTACTTCCTTGTTTGCTTATTTGTTACTTGTGTTCTGCACATTTTTTACTAGAATAGGTAGGATTTAGAACTCAATCCTGAAATTTTAGACCCTCCTATACCACAAACTATTTATATATCAAGTGCCTTCATCCAGAAATTGCTTGAAAAGTAACACAACTAGGCATATATTATTTTGCAGACACTCAGGACCATTTAAAGAGGAAATAAACTTGAGCTTACTGTTCTGGTCCCTAAAAGATTTCATCCTTCCTCTGTCTCCATGAATTTCCCACTTCATTGTGTGGGTTTTGTCTCCTCTCACCATGTAGTAGCCTATACAGTCAGCTACTGTAATGCAGCAGCTTATTTCTCCTTGGGAAAGAGGAATTATAATCTACAAATATGTATTTCATAGTTACATTTTAGACGAATGGCAAAATTTTTTTTTGGAAAATTTCAAGTCAGTAGATGGGATAAAGTCTGTGTTTGTACATAGTTCTCAATCTCATCACATGAGCAAGAATGAAGCAGTAATACCAAACATTTGAATATAGCAAATTCTGAAGAAAAAACAGATGGGTCACAAATTGCAGACTGATGGTAAAGCTGATAAGTAAAGGGCACAGACTATGACACAGAGTAAAGCCAGAAATAGAGTATATCAATAGATTTTCCAATTCACTGCCATTCGTGACATTAGGATCAGAAAACTAATGGCCACATTGACTGATTAAAGTTTTGCTTGATTTGAGTGCATTTATAGAATAAGAACAACATATTTTTCAACTTATTTCAACTAATCACAAACATTTGAGGTGGTGATTTAAACACCTTTATGACTGCCCTGCAGTCCTTCAGTGTTGTTCATTTGACAAAATTTCTTTTTCTGACTTTCCCATTATGTTTGCAAAGACAGCAACAAAAGAATAAAAATACATAAATTCCAAATAGCAGCTGCCTGTATTTTGTTTTCCATTACACAAATTGATTTATAATGCCTGTAAGATGCACTTCTCCGTGGAACTCTGAACTGTATAAGCACTCAGCAGGCTCATTCCATGCTGCTGCTCCATTCTGGCTATAAAAGCTGGTGTTTTTTCTTAGGAAATTTATACTTCAGTAAAAGAAAATTCATAATTATAACTCTCATACTATTGATCGAAATCATAAAAGTCTAAACAATGAAACCAGCAAAAAATAATTCAAGATAGCATTATGTCATCTTATTTTTGTGCTTGATACTTTTTTCCAAGTTTCTTTTTATTAGGAAAGCCCTTGAACATCAATCAATTAATGATTAATGTAAAAAGTTCACAAATATTTCAATAAGTTTTCTAAGTCAATTTGTTTCCCATAAACAAGTTATTTTTCCTTTTTTCTATTAGTCAAGTTAGACTAAGTTTAATATAGCCCATTTCTAATGCACAACTTCTAGCCTTCTTGAATTAAATCCATACAACCAACCTTTAAATAAAATGAAGGTCCATCATGAAGAACCAGCAACAGCAAATAAAGTTTTTCTGGATTGGTTAGATCACAGTGAAGATTAGTGGTGATTGCACATTAGAGAACAGGAGTTATTTGTACCCATTCAGTTCTCTTTGTGCTACTGTAAAGATCTATCAGCATATGTGCTAACAGAAGGTGTTTTTACTGTAACCTGTAAATAATACTTAGCCAAGGAAAATGACTCAAGTTTGCCAAAACGCAGATACAACTGTCTCCTGAATACTGAGCACTGAATACTGCACTCTGAATGTTGAGGATCTTAATTGTAATCTAATTCTACTGACTAATAACGAGTGTAATTTAGCCAAAGTTTCTGCTAAGGAATTTTTGTCTTTATGCTACAGCTCTCAATAAATGGCAAATTTTACCATTTCTAAAAGTGTCTAGCATTGACAGCATTTTTTTTAACAGCTTGCAGGAGTCCCCCAAGTCTACAGCATGGCAATTTGAATATAGCTTTTAAAAAAGTATATTACCTCTGCCATTTAGCTGTACAATTCTGTCTCTGTTGGCACTCAGAGTTTTCATATGAAATCTACACAAATGTACATTGTTACCTGAGAGGATTAACTTTTTTGCTTGCTTTAGCAGTATTTTCAGGAAGAAACAAGCTTTATACAAATATTTTTATAAAAGATTAATAAATTGTGAGGTTTCTTTAAGCATGTACGTTGGCACAACAGTGCAATCAATGCATGAAATTCATCTAACTTCCTCCAGGGACTTCTAGAAAAAAGACTTGAATATCTATTCAGAAGAATGAATACACATTTCAGAAATTTAGCAGCTCTCTAGTTAATTCTGTAGAACTATCTTCTAACTTCTCAGTAGCCAGTAAAACAAATAAAAATCTGTTTGCATTGAGTGCAGTGAAGTTCTTTCCTTCTCAAAGTATTATTCTAGATGGCCTGACAAGGAAATAAAGCAAGGGCAGCAATACCACATCAAACTAAGTCAGAGTCCACTATTCAGTATCATTTTACAGTCAGGCTTGAGGATGATTAGTACGTCAAACCAGAGCTTACTCATAGATCCTTCAAACCCATAAATCATTCATATCCATTTATGAAACTGCATCCACTATAATTTAAAGGAAAATAAAAATTAAAGAAAAAGAAAGAAAATAAGCTACCCAAAATGGGCTACCACTTAACTGTCTAATTGCTTAAAGGCACTCTCTAGAAGAACTCACTTTCAGTAATTTGATGGAATTTTGAATGATACACATAACACCATTATAAACCTTTGGGGTTTTTTAGCTCATTCCTTTAACCCTAAATTTCTTTGGACTGACCAACTGATCATATCAGCTTTTTAACACATCCACTGAATGAGTACATCCTTTGCCACAAACTTTTTTCCTGTTCCATTGCTTGCTAGGATTTGGTACGAATAGATAAAAAATTTAAATTAGAGAGACTGCAGCTTCTTCAGATATAGTGAAAGGATAAAATGACAAGAGTCAGATAAAACCATCCAATATTCTTTTTCTACTACAATGGACTCTTCAGAAAAAAATCTATTTTTTCTTTGCCCAAAGCTATATTCAACCCTGCCTAAGGCAGCTTCTAAACTATTGATAACTATTTTTCATTCCTAACAATTAGAAATTAATAAGATTCCTGACCTGACATTAGAAATGAAACTGTATTCCTAGTGTTGAAACATTTATCAATTATACTTAGGATAGTAAAACAACTTCAGTATAACTTGTCTGGTGATATTTGACATAGTGATCTCAATTCTGACTCTGACAGTTTACCACTTTCTCATTGCGTGGAATTGAGGCTGAAATGCCTCAGATTACCCAGTATTTAGGTCAGATAGACATACACAAATAATATCTATAGAGAGAGAAAGTTGGAATCATTTCCCACTAAGAATTGCCATTAACTAACTTCACAAAAGTAATATCCTCCAATCTAAATGAGAAAAATTCTAGCTGTGGTTGAACTGCAGGTCAAGAACTGGAAAAAAAAAATTAAATAAAATTATAAAAATTTGAAGTTATATTGATGGGGAAGAATTAATAATCATAAAAGGCTAAAAGAGCCAAGAGTCACAAAGTTATGAAGTCACCCATCTGACTTGGTTAAATCAAGACAGTCAAAAATTAGTGTCATTTGAAATCTAGCATTGAGTCGTGAATCATAGTAACTCCAAACTCTTGGAAAATAAAGGCTGGAAGCATAATTATACAACTATTTTTCTTCAGGAATAGTAGACCCTAAAAGTCAGGACTATATTCAGTGTTTGAGACTTGAAGTAGAGCTTGTTTAATGCTTTTTTTTTTTGACAATTGTATGGTGTTTTAACAGTTGTCATCCCAAAATTTTTTTTTGCTTCAGGGATCTTTTTAATTAGGCTCATTAGTAAATAAGGCAAACAGTCCATGAACTCCAGAATCACAAAGCATTTATAATTGGATTACATAACTTTTATGATTGGATCTTTTCTTTCTAATGCAAATTTCTTTTCCATTTGGGAACTCTGGAGCAGCTAATGATTGCCTCAAACTTATTTATTCTCAGATATTATCCACTAAATGACTTTGGAATATACTTCCTGAGATACAATTAAATTTTTCACACTCAGTGTAGCAAAGATGAGGAAAAGAATAACCAGCAAACAAACCAACCCCAAGTAGTACAGTAAATTCAGTGATAAACTGATTCTGAATAATCTCAGATAGGAAATAGGTAACCCTGGGAAACAGTTCTGGCTCAGAGGCTGTGTTTATAAATTTTCTGAGAGAAAGAGTATTTGTTCAGGAACTAGGACAACTAACTCTCTTTCATAACCTTCTTTTTCTTCACCAGTTTATTTTCTTACACCTCATGTCAGAATCTAAATAAATATATATATAAATACATGATTTACGCTAACTGTATGCAATTAAGAAGAAAATATTGTAAATACTTATTTCATGTGATACCACAATCTCAGATGGAGTTGGTTTTGCTTCATTATTCGTCATAGCTAGACAATAGCTAGATAATAGAGTAAGCATTGAATGTTCAAACTTTAGAAAGGTTATTTGAAAAAATGTTTTAAGATAGATTTCATTGGTCTAATATAATCTACCCTTATTCTGACAAACATTTCACAAAACATTTTCCGTTAGTATTTTACAGCAGTTTTTGTAATTTTGTGGAACGAGAATTAAAGTAGCTGAAATCTCATAAAACAAAGCAATTTGAAAACACAGATATTTTTAATGGATTCCCTCGTATTTTTTTCTATTATGTGTACTAGCAATAATCACTGAATTCGATATAGAAGCATATTATGCTTTTCTTTACATAAGAATTTTGTCCTTTATCTTTCTTCATCCTCCTTTCTATCTGAAGTCTACTCTCAGGGTTTCAATTTGTAGCTTTGATTGCAAAGGGATCAAAGATGTCAGGGGATCTACTTCAAGTTTATTCTATTCTTCATGCCTTAAGCATACTCTTGAAATAATGTAAGACTGTCTAGATGCCTGCACAGTATAGGATTAGGAGGTGAGACATGACCAATTTATGTTAACTGAAATTTATTCTCTTTGCCAAGTCCAAATAAATACAGAACATCCCAAAACCAGAGGCAACTAAAAGTGTATCTGCTAAGAACAGTCAAGAAATGTTATACATGAGAATCTGACTACCTTCCATTCTGACCTCTCCAGGTTTTCTTTCACCTTTTTTTCCCCAATACCAATTCAAAAGTGGAGAGGAACTCACTGCATGAAAATTCCTTGGAATTTAGATCTGCATAAAAAAATAATAAGTGCACTCATGAGTTGCATACCATAAGATTTGCAGGGAACACCTAATGTTAGGCTTGAGTAGTGAAAGCATCAGAAAAGCTCTTTTTTAAACTCATCATATATAGAAACACAAATCATTAAAAAGTTCAATTCCTTCTTAGGCAATTTATGTTTTCAAAAAGAGAGTTTCTTGGAGATATTGCAACCTAAGCAGTAGCAATTGCCAGGCCTGATAATAGGGATTAAGAGCAAAACGAGACAAAAGGAGAGTAGACAACACATCTTGATGATTAAGAGCTTTATGATTTTATCTGCTCTGCAAGGTTGTTGATACTTTGTTATGTTCTAGTGTACAATATTAAGGTACAAAATACCTCCATATATTGGGTCAAGATTTTCAAATAAAGGTTCAATAAAAAATCCTGAATTTTAAGACAATAAATCTTCTGCACTTCTGAAAAGTTTTGTCCTTCTAAAATCATTCAGGAAAGTCCTGAAAATCCTAATCATTATATACAGCATGTATGCTATAGAGTTATTCATGTGACATTCACATTCTACATTATGGCGCTCTACAAGAACTAGGAACAAAAATTCAGGTGAGTAGAATTAAATGCCTAACAAAGGTGAACTTTAAAAACAAGTCAAAATCACTTTACTGAACTACTACTAAAACTCAGTCTAACACTATAACTCAGGGTAATATCACACTAATAAATAAAGTCAATTTATTAAAGGCACAAAACTTCTTCCATCAATAAACATGCTACCAATCTATAAATTTGCATGTTCAGTTTCAAGTTTCCTCAAAAATCATGGCTGAGTAGTGCAATAATATACAGAAAATTTCCCCTCTGATTCACTGCATAAGGTATATACAAGAATTGGCTAAGCAAATGCTTTCCTAAATCTTTGCAGCATCTTTTAGTCCACTAGTATCTCAGCTTTCTAAAATTTGCAGTGAGATTGAAATTTCTGCATTAAGAACAAGCTTCAATGTTTATATAAAACATCTACAGTTAAAACAAATTTTGCCTAGTGAAGATCCATTTCCAATGATCACTTTGAGAAGTCTCTCTCTTTAAGCCATTTGAAAAGAACAAACAAATGTGTTCATTGTTTTTCAGGCTGTATTAGGAAGAACTTGCCAAATACATGTCACAGGGTTATTCAGACATAAAATCTACAAAACACTTGTTCTGTCAAAGCCTATGGAGTTGTAACAATTTTGAGTTGCTGTGGGTATTGTTTAACTCCATTACGTTTCACAGAAAAAGTCACAAAACACAGCAGTATGTTAATTACTTGTTTTTATCTATGCAGTAAATGAATGGGTGTAACATTTGCTACTGTTATCATGGCAAGTTTATCCTGATGAATGCAGTACTCAAGTTATTGCAATATTGAACAGTGAAGTGCTTAATAAGTATCATTAACTTTCCTTCATAGTAATAAGGGAGGCTGAACTTTTGACCCCCATAACTCAATCTATTACCTACAGACACACGTACAATACACCAGTAGCATGACTGAATGCATCCTTTCCCCCCCCCAGTTCTTAGGGAATCTGCTAGTCTATCTCTTCTTCCAGCACAGCTGCCCCCCCCAAATTCTTAGGGAATCTGTTAGTCTATCTCTTCTTCCAGCACAGCTGCTGCATTGTGATTTTAGAAGTTCTCCTACTGTTTTTAGCAAGGACAAACTTACTTTTCTACTCACATAGCTACCCCGATCACAAAGATGGAATAGAATTATATTTATCTTAATAATTCATTTGGTATTCACTATAACCTGTAGATGATTAAGAATTCATGTAGTGTTCACATGAATGTCACAGGCACTTCCATATGAGTTCTGCTGTAATCCAGCATATTTAAAACCCAATTGGCATCATGACCTGATAGAGCTAATAACATCTGAGAAAGCAAAGAGCTTATTTTGGCTATAACCTCTATTTCAAGACAATGTCATAAACTCTCACGTGATATGAAAAATGGTAACATACAAATAAGCACTCCACACAAATATTCTGGTCAGGAAGCATTAGAATGAAAGATAAATGTACTCTGAATTTTTCTTCCATCCATGTACTCAGAATCCATTCACATGACAAAGGAGGGGAAGGATGGGTGGGGGAAGGACCCATGTGAACCTGTTTTGTTCACTTATAATTTCTGAACCGGAAGACTGATTTGTAGTCCTCCTTCCACATATTGAGGGATGAAAAGGTTATAACAATAAAACAGTCAACCTGAGTTTCACTAAAATATTGTAGATTAGTAATAAGCCTTAATCCCTTTCAGACTTCTCTGAAGTCAGCATGACTGTGTTTAAATCACTGCAAACGATCAAAGATATTCAGTCCACACACATATCTACAGTAATGGAATGGAACTGCTGTATCAATTATTCTAAATGTAGTGTAAGCTCTAACAGATATTGCCCTTAATGAGAGGCTGCTCTGTTTGTAGACACCACTTACAGTGACAGCTACAGTATGAACAATTTATTACTCTTTGGTTTTGAAACTAAAGCTATTTCTGCGTTCAGTGAATATTAATACAAGTTAGACAGCTGAGGCTAGTCCCATCTCAATTCACTGTGGCTCTGGGAACATCAACATTTCATAGGTTTCATGATATGCCTAGATGCCCCCAGAGTTCTCTGTACTGTGATGAAGTACTTGAACTCCTGCCATATAATATTGTTCTACACAGTATAATGCTAACTCTAATTGCTAAATTTATTCTATATTTTCTTTTTTTTTCTTGACATGGTGAAAAACAAATGTCACCTTACAAATTTGGGGGATTTTTCTTGTACAGACATTGCAGGTGCTTTCAGTTTTAACCATCCTATTTAAAAAAATAATAGACAAGTCATTAAAATATCATTTTATGCAAGCATAACTTCATACACCAATCAAATCCTGAAAATCCTGTCCAGATGAAGTTCTTCTATAAGTAAAGTCTTCCTTAAGAGCTTATTTCCATTGAAATAATATTTATATTGTCTTATGCATCAATCATGAATATGTATGGCTGGGATACCCAAATCATACAATAACAAAGGATTCTAAGGATTAAAATCTAAGGATTCTGAGAACCACTATTTAAATTATCCTTTATTCTTCTGGTGATAACCTCTAATTCTCATGCTTAAAGACACATGCAGGTAAAGGGTACACAACTTTTCACCTGGAGCTAGCAAGGACCACAGGTGATGACATTTTAGTTATATTTAGCTAGTGACTGGAGAGAGATTTGTAAAACAATTCCCTAGCAGTATCTGTGGGACAGGACAAGTAGCTCTTCATGCTTCTGCAGACCCCACGTTACAGAAACCCTTCATACTATACCTTCACCTAGATGAAGCAAGTCTCACCCAAGTATCATGGGACAAACTTCAGGTAATTCACTACCCACGAAAACCAAATGTCTAATCAGTGATTCAGGTATTGAGGAAAACCAGAACATGACTAGAAAAACCCTTATCCTCCCACTCACCCATTCTTAAATTAAATTTTGACTGATAATCTGCAAATACCTCTGAGATGGCCAGAGATTGTGCAGCTACTGAAGCAGGTGCTTAAAGGTTTCTGCTGCTTGCTCCTCACCATCCTTGCTCTGGTGTGTATCAACAGCAAGCCACAGCCCCCTCACAAGTGTCCCTGCTCCAGCATAGCAGCACGTTTCTTAGGAACATCCCTGCTCTGCTGTAGCAGTAGTTTGGGCAACACTTTCCTCATTGGAGTTATGGGAACCATTCCTTCTGAGTGGAGAGTGCTCCACTGAAGAGCTACAGCCTCCTTCAGTTCAAGACACCATACACTTCTCTGGCCTAGTTTCAGCATATGCTGAGTTATTCTCTCCTGTTCTCTCTGCCACAGGGCTGGCTGGAAGCTGTGGTAACTGGTGTGTGGCAGTTCATGGCCACCCATCACCAGCCACCTGTGGCAGCCATGCCAAACACACCTGAGACCAGATCATCCTGGGCAAGAGTCTAACCAGGGCCTGCCCACTGTCTCCAAACCATTGACCACTAATTCTCAGGACAGCACAGCATAATAAATAAAACCCACACGACAGGAAAAAAATCACAACTGTTGATAGTAGAGAGTAGTAGAGCAGAATTTCAAGACAGTTTCTGTCTCTACAGACTCATTTTGAAAATGCCTGAAAAAGATTACTCATGCTATAGGAACAGGCTAACAACTCAGGGAAATGAAAAGGTCACACTGATTCTGAAAACTTACCCTTTGAGCCAAACTATTTTACATCAGTGAAGACTTACGCCCATATATTCTGAGTAGTCTGCATTGAGAACAAATTGTGTTTTATTTTGAATAATTACTTTTTCTTGGCTAAAATAATTCTGGTTCAGCACTAACAGCATAAAGTTATAATCCTTTATCAATTTGGTGCCATCATTCTCTTTTGTAATTCATCTTGATGAGTAATAGGCCTCCACACCATTGTATGATTTGTTTCCTCAATTGTTTATACCTCAGTAGACCACAATGAATACCTGTATTGGAGAACTGGAAGGTGAGCTTGCATTAAACAATTTCTCTCTGAAGAATCTAGTCCCTATTTTGCTGTGCCAGAGAAAAAAATTAAATACAAAATATTTATATTGCATCTATTATTTATTTATGACTTCTATCTTAAATTAGCTTTCTTTATAACCCTTATGCTTCCTCTACAATTAGAATTCATAACAGTTACAGTGCTGAAATTATGACTTTTCAGAAAAGACAAGTCAAATAATTAATGTCTGAGAAGGGAGATTTTCATTAGGATCACTTTTTTTTTTCAATCCCACGAGATGTACCTCATGATTTCTAACAAACAGAGCTTTGCACTACACTGCAATTCTCAAATCATCTACAATTTAATTACTGCAATCTTTGATTTTTGTCAAAGAAAGCTTCTAGGTACAATGTACATCAGACTAAAACCCCCACCCAGTGGTACAAATCAGGTTGGGATAGAAATGGTTTATTGGTTCATTAACTGCAGGTCAATAACTGGGAAACCATGAACCAATCACTGAGGATCACAATTTCTGCAAGAAAACAGATAAAACAGTAGCACAGTGAGAAAAATGTTAATAGAGATCTACACATTGTTTTTCAAGTAATGATAAAAAATTCTAGCCACACACACACTCTCAGCTGTAAGAGCCCTCCACTTCTGGGGGTGCAGGTTCCCATGTTTACACATACTGCCTGTGGATGCCTCAGTGCTGCCAGTGTCAAAATGGATTTTAACTGCTGCTCTGTTATCACTTGACTCACTCCGAGGTCTCTCACACTTGTGGCACACTTTCCATGCATCTTTGATATTTCTTTTCAAGGTACTTCTTCATTCTTTTAAAAGTCTTTTTGCAATTCCCTGGTTGCCCTTCAATCTGGATGATGGCCATCATCATCCTCAGCAACACTGCTGTTTCTGCAAATCCCCTCAGACAGTTTTGGTTGTTCCAGTCACACAGAGTTAGTCTCACATCATTTCTTGTCAGCTGTTGTTATCCAGCCCTTCTCCCCTGCCCCCAACAGGGCATAGCAGCATTTAGCTCAAAGATGGAATGAGCACAGTATGAGAGGAAAAAGTATTTGGGGAAGCAAGTGAAATGAGGAAAACAAGGCAGTAGATCAAACCCACAAAAATAAATATAAGTTTCATCTGCATTGAGTCATTCAGTCCTAAAATTCATAGTATCGTCTAATAATTCAATCAATCAAATATAAATTATCTATAATTAAATCCTGTGATTCAGATTATATAAATACACCATTAAATGCAATTTGTAAATAAACTAAATATGTGTTATCAAAAATAACACAAAGAATTAAGAGGCTGTATCAAAGATATATTAATTTCACTTTCTTCTTTTCACCAGCTTTGTTTTTTGTTATATTATTACACGCCATCAGGCTTATTAATCAATGTCAAGATCATCAGTCCTGGTGATATGTCATCTGCAGTGTGAGAGAAATGTTTTTTCAGTAACAAAAAGTTTTCTCACTAGATATAAGTGGCTCATGTTTAAGTGTATAGTATACTAAGTATATAACATATAACATAAAGTAATTTTTATGAGAGATAGTGATTCTGATAACTTGGCTTCTGAGGACAGAATTGGACTGAAAGGTCTTTACATAAAGTAATTTTTATGAGGGATAGTGATTCTGATAACTTGGCTTTTGAGGACAGAATTGGACTGAAAGGTCTTTTTGGTCTTTCAGTCTGTGTATTTTGATTGGATTTTGAAAAAAAATATCGGAGTCCAAGAAGAAGTTCTATTAGTCATCGACCTGAGTATATCACACATTAATCACCAGAAGACAAAGAAGAAGGAAAGCAAAATGTATTTTGATGAACAATTACCATTACTGAACAATTATTTAATTACAAATTTTAAAACTTATTTTTGAGCCAGTTTTTGCAATTGTGTAATTGACATTTACAAAATATAGGACAATGTATTCTGACTCACTTCTTTGTGTTACACAAAGCAGAGGGAAAATAAGATTTATTGTGTATAGGCTCTCTCCAAATGCACTAATCATAATCTATGTTTCTCATTTAGAAGAAAACGTGATGGGAACAATCCTAGTGACTTGTAATTCCTGTTTGACTCAGGACCAAATTTTCTATCTCTCCATTTTAAAATATAGATCTAGCTGGAATGTAACAAAGTTTATTGCTGCCATCACCTATGCAGAAAAGGTCTGACACAAGGTGAAACAAGTCTATTTTTAATCAATGCAATAACTGCACAGTTAAGCACCTTATTTTACTGGTGCCATGACAAAGACAGTGTTGCCACTGAAATTAAGAGTCTATGGGTCTAACAAAACTAATTAAGTCAGCTGAAAGACTTCTGTAGACTTCTGTGGCCTTTCAGAATCATCTGCTCCAAACTTAACGAAGTTATTTTTGCATATCAACATAGAAGATATTTTCTTTAGCATCATCAATTATTTTTACTTTGTTTTCTAAAACCAGAACATTATGATAAAAGAAGCATAATTTGGTGTATTTGCTCAAATATGACTTAGGCTGTAATTGTTTATGACTTATCAAGGGAAGATAAGATAACTGATAATCAAGCATTTTCATAACTGTCACTGAATTTTGGGCATTTGTTATTCCATATGCTGACGATGTTGTCAGGGAAGACTTGCTCAGAATGACTATGATGTGCTTTTGTTTCAGTATTCAATCATAATCAACAATTCTTGAAGTAGTAATAGTTCAAAATGGCCCCAAGGTCCCATAAAACAAGAACTGCTGAGCTTTGTGACCTTGATCTTTAGAAAAGGTAAAACATTTTAAGACTCGATCTGAATAAGAATGTTGACAAGATCCTATTTAACAGTTTAAGAATTTTCAAATATAATGTGCAATAAATTTGATAAAAGACTCTTTACTTCATTGCAGAACTTAGGCTTCCTAATTAGGTGTAATTTGATCTAGTTTTCAGCACACAGCCACTAAAGAAACAAGATAAATGCTGCAGGAAATGTGGTATGACCTTTTCATTATTGCTTTGTCAGGACATCTGTCAAGAGACTTTTCCTCCATTCCAAAGCAGTCAGATATTGCAATGATCTGTAGTAAGGTGTAGCTTGCTCTTGTTAGGATGCCAGACTATGATACCAACTAAGATTCATAATATACTACAGTCAATAAGATATCAAGGTACAAGGCACATAATAAACCCAAATTTATCATTTGAAGTAGTAAAGATCAACAATTCATGACACATTAAAAAGGAAGACAGAAAAAGAAAGAAAGAGATTGCATTTTTCACATCCCTGCTAATATTACCTATGATTATGCTCTATATTTTCTATTACACAAATCTATTTCTGAAACATTTTTAAGAAGAAATTTCATAACATCAGCAATGAAAGGCGAATGAGAAACGGTGGCCCAAGATTTTCAAAAGAGAGCATACCCATAGTCTGACACAGTTTCATCACAAAAGAAAAGAAAAAGCTAGATTTATTGAATTCTGGAGAGTGTAATGGTTATTGACAGTTTTTAGGAAGCTGCTAAAACCATTCTGTCTTCTCAGGTTAAAATAAATTGTTTCAGAGACACAAAAAAACATGCTTGTCCCACAAAATTTAATAAACTTTTTCAAATGCTTCTTGTATAGCAAAGAAAAAAGTGACAAGCAAAGCATGTTTCATGATACGTTTACGTTTTCTAGTATCTTCATATTACTTTTAAGAGAATTGCAGAGTAAGAAAAGTACAAGGTTCATGTTGGTGATATTGTCAGTCCTCTCTATTGGGAATGTTTTAGAGGCTTGTTAATCAAAACCATCCTGGGTATAGAACAAGCTAAAACTTAGCAGTAATTTCCTTACTTGAACAATACATTCTCAGACAAATATTTGCCACTCATGAGTAGTCATATCTTTATGCAAAGGAATATACAGTTGAAATATTTATAATGCTCTTAAACTTCTTACTGGTAATTACATGTATTTCCATTATAGCTGTCTTTCTTCTCTTTTCTCCTGATGTTACACTTAACCTGTTACATCTCTCATTTAACTTAGCTTCCAATCTTGTAACCAATTATATGCATAAAGGCTGCTGACCCCAAAGGATGTCTCTTGGAGTCTTGGAGACATGAGAATACATTCTTTGGAAATTAAATGATTTTGTGCAAGTTTCAGGATTTCTTTTTTTTTTTTTGTTTAAATGAAAAAATAATTTATAATTTCTTATTTTAGTTAATACCTTCAATTTTCAGAGCACAAAAGGTGTCAGAACATATTTAGCAGAAGGCAGCACAGGTGAAACACCATGGGCTCAGCCTCAGGTTATCAATGCTATCAATGCCATTTTTGTAGCTTTTTGGACTGCAGAGCCCCAAAAGCTATATAAATAAGCATAAGTTGACATTACAAAGAACTATTCCAGGAATTGTCAGTCTTGTTTATGAGTACACCAGGGAAGAACGGGGGAAGATTTCTTCCCAGAGTGATATTCACTGCCATTGAGGAACAACACTATGATTTAGCAAACAGTTCCATTCCTATTTAGTTCCATATAACATTTCTGATGCTTCTTCATTCTTCAGTCAGCCTGTTCCCATCCTCCCCTGCCCCCTTACAGGTAAACACCCTGGGAATCACACTTAGTTCCAGCTCAGTGGCCTGATTTCTTGTCCTTTTCTGCAACTGAGTCATGCATGGACATGTCCAACTACTATTACTTCCTTAAACTTTCCACACAGTGAATAAAGCTGAACTTGGTTTAACTGAAAAAAAAAAGTGGAGTTGAAACCCTGAAAATTTGCAAGAATCATGAGGGATCTTACAGTGAGCAGAGGATAACAGTGCAGACATCTAAACACGGTTTGGCACTGACAGAAGTCACCTCACCAACACCACGGCCTGTGACAGGGCCAGACAGAGCATCCTCCCCTTCAAATGCCAGAAACAATCTACATTCAGGTAGAGGAGGGACAAGGCAGGGTGCACCACCACGGAACCAAGCCTATGTGCATGTCTGTGACTGTGTCTTTCTCAGCCACATGTGGATTAGCAGGTTTTAGGTAGAGGCAAAGTACACAGAGAGCTGGAGCAGACACAGTCCTAACAGGAGATGTTTTTTAATAGGAAAGCCTGCACCCCCAGAAGCAGATAGGGGTGCTTGCAACTCACATGGCCTGCAAGAGAGGGAGCATGCACATAGTAGTGAGTGCATGACTGGAACATTTCAGGAGAAGTTATAAAGCATTTAGGAAATTGTAGGTCTTCATTGACATTTTGGGCATGCCACTGCAGCTCTCCTGAATGGCTGGCTCACTGACAGTTAATAACACACAATTAATAAATCATTAAGCTGCTCCAAACCTTATTTGTTCTAAACCACAGTTTTCCCTGCGACAGCATTTTTATTGTATACAAAGTTTTATTCTGTGTGCATGCTCAGAATAGCCATCTGACACAGCAGGGTGGAAAGATACTTATACTGTCTCCTTACTGCAGGTATTTAGCCTTGGCTTGAAAATTGTGCTAGTAGATCTTAGAGCTCTGTACATGTTTCTAAACATAGCAGCATACTCACAGCTATGTGCTGTTGAAGTTATAGAAGCAAGGCCATGAGCATATAGAGTTGTTGTTCAAGATACCATTGTCTTTTACCAGGGCCCTTCCAGTTTTGTAAGTGCTCCTTAGAGCAATTAAGCTCTGAGAAAAACAGGTTCTGACAGGACTTATAGCCAGGATAAATAGGTTATTGCCTTTCAAGGACAAAATAGAGATCTGAGTTCACCTACAATGAGAAATGGAGAGGGATTTATTTCTGTAAATATTCTTTAATCTGCAAAAAAAGGACCTTTACACTGATATAAACTTCTAGTACGTGATTCTAAGCAGATTCATAAAAGATAGCACTTACAAAATAATCTGACAAAATCAGGTAGAATAACTGCTGGCACTACAGTTGTGGTATAGTTTTCAGCATTTGTATTGTGTCAGTGAAGACTTTACATTTAACTAGTAGTAATTCTCTAACCAAACTAGAACTAACAGAGTTATGGAGAAACCTTCTTGATGTAAATAACACAGGTAGGTCAAAAGCACCTTCCAGATCCTGGAATATGGCCACCTGCCTAATAATTCACATTCCTCTTACCACTACTAGTGTTCCTCTCTTTGCTATGCAGAAGAGGATTTTTTCTTCAAACTTCATTATATTTTAACTGAAAAGCTATAAATATGCAGTGTTTATAATCACATTTTCATGAAATGTTGGAAATAGGATGGAATCAGTTCAAGAGGAATTAAAGGCTAAGAAAATGTAATTCAAATAAATCAATTCTGTTTAATATTTATTGTAATTTAATGTAGGAGCCACGAAATTTGAATTTGCAAAATATTTTATAACGCGTATTTTATCAGTCAATGTATAGTAAGTCTGCATGTGATTTTTTTTTGAAAGCTTTTTTCCCTAAAGTTATAAAATTGTTCCACTAAGTCTGGGCAGTTTTTGATTACTTTCTGGAGAGGAATAAGTAACTTACATCAGCCAGTGGCTACAAATTTCATCTGCGAGCACCATGTACAGAAAAAAACTCACACTAGGTATAAGCATTTAAATTTAAGAGGGACTTAGTTATGAAATAAACTTGGACTACAAAGTAGCTGAACAGTCTTTGATAGTAGTCTTATATATTGTACTAGAAGAACTTTCTCAATGACACACCTATCACTAACATCATCCCACTGTAAATACCAATCTCTTGGCATGGTATCTGAATATATACTACAAACCAACTGAGACAAAAAATATCTCAAGCAAAACATTTGCTTTAGGATATCATGAGTCACTTAAGGTCCCCTAAGAATGATATTACTTTTAATTAGATGTTGCTTAAGTTCCTTGAAGTTTGGATGTTGATTATAGTCAAATGAATCCTCTGACCACATACTTTCTCACCAGAACAAAATTCTATAAATAATTGTCATATTTGAAGATACATAGTGATTGAGATGGAGATGGTTGTAGTGGAATATATATGCCAAAAACCAATCTTTATGAGTTGGAAAGTCAGGTACAAGTGAAAAAACCCATGAATCTTTATCATTGGCTAAATATACAGTTTTAGATATCATAAAATAAATAGTTCACTTTCTTTAGGGGTAGGAAACTTTACTGGTAAGAAATAACATGAAAAAGAGCCCTGGGACAATGCAGTAGAAGTAGCTAAATCTAAGCTTTCACTGCATATTTATGAGATAAAACAGCCAAATTGTGTCCTTATTTGCAGCCATAAAATTCCTATTGGAAAAGTGGCTAATGTCCACAGTGAAGAAAACGTTGCAGAAACTAGAAAATTTTAAGGACAAATGTCATTCAAGGTTTGGAAAAGCTGCAAGAGGGAAGTGGTTTGGTCTATTGATTTTACTGAAGAAAGGTGAAAGTGTAACCTAGCAATAATGTATAAAGAACAATACAGAGAATAAAAGCATGAAGAAATTTGACTTCTGGAAGTTCTTACTTTATTCTATTTAAGCTCAACATATAAACATTTTGGTTTTCTCCTTATTTATAGGACAAGGGGGACAACTGATTAATGCTAATGATGCAATTCACTCATTGACTTTTTGCCACAAATTGTCTTATATATATATAGTTATAGTTTGTCTTTATGACAGAGATTTAAATTATTCTCCCACAGCAAGTGCAAGCAAATCAGTGTATTTTTGAACAATATGCTTATTTCTATAAGCAAAACTGAACTTACTCATGTACAGTACAGCATGTGTTACATACAGGTGAGTTCTTCATTTATATACAAATATCACATATCTCTGCCTGTGTTCAAGGATGAATATGTTTATTTAGATTTAATGAGATAAATCTAATCTACATAGAAAAAATTATGATGTAAAAATTACTGTAGAGTTGCAGAATTACTGTAGACCTTGAAAAGATTTAAGGTTTGTCCCTCGTAACTGAAACATCCCTTGGAGCTGATTGGTTTTTTTAAACACATTCTCTACAACAGAGAAGTTCACCAAAAAACTAAATAAAGAAAATGCCTCACAATTTAACAGGGATTTATAAGAATATATAAGAAGAAGCACAAAGAAAATGCTTCACAATTTAACAGAGATTTATAAGAATATATAAGAAGAAGCATCATGAAAATAACATCACTGCAACTTTCCTGAGAACTAAATATGACAGCATTTGTTTCTGAAAAAGTGTTCACTAGGCCAGATTTCCCTATTACCAAATGTCAAAGCAGATATGTTAGGAAAAAGTTCAGTTCAAGACTGCTTCAAAATAACTACTTATTTCTCAGATAACTATTATTAAATATGTTTAACTATCCTGAAAACTAAAAGTAATCAAAAACAAGGAAGAAAAACAGTGGACCAATATTTCACCTCCAGATAATTGAAATCTTATCTTTTCCTCTCACTGACTAACACTTAGGGAGATAAGAGTTGATATTTTTCAATGCTTTTGTTAAATTAACTCAGACCAAAACTCTGCCTACTTTCAGTTGTTAATCTCAGGGTGCAGGTACCAGGAAAAGTCTAAGAACACTGAGAAACCTCTTATTACTGATGGTTGCACAAATTTTTGCCCATGATAGCACCTTGCCTCCTTTCCCTTTGTGTTGTGACAGATAAGCCTAAAATTTTCAGAGTTTAAAATGGAAGATAAGCAGTAAGCAGAAAAATGTTAGATGGTTATTCAAAGCTTATCTGAATTGCCTATACTTCCCGAGACTGCTGGGTCTCATAAGATCTACACGTCTTCTAAATTCCTGACAGCTCAGAAGTACCAGGAAAATTGTTGTTACTCTCTATATGTCAGCACTTATGTCTTTGCAGACTCCAGGTAAGATGTGCAAATGCAAAGATGTGCATAAGTAAAGAAAGAAAAAAAAAAAAGGGAAGAAAAAAGGAAAGGGAGGACTTTTATCAGTTTTATTTTGGGACACCTCAACTTCGACCCTATTTTCATCTCACGCTCTGGCCATATGACTGGCCAGAAGATAAATACCATTAGTCACATCGTCTGCATCTTCTCTGTTTGTTTCTCTATACCATAAATTATTTCTTTATTATAGCAGGAAATGTTGTGCTCTGAAATATTTAAACTCTGGCATGGGAAAAAAGGAAGCTTCCCTTAAAACGATACTCACAAAAAAAAGGGAAAAGAAATCATTGTAGGTTTCCACATAATAATTAATTCTAGTTTTAGCATTTGTGCTACAATTGGGAAGTATTTTGAAAATAGGACAGTTGAGTTCATCAGTCTGAGCCATACTGCATTTTCAACTGTGCTCCTGAATAGAAGTAGAATGAAATTCCTAACTTACATCTTTGACCATTGCAGGCAACCACCCTTCGGCCAACCTAGCATCTCCTGGGAGAAAATGACTGTTTTATAACAAAACCAGAGAAATCCATCCTAACTAACTTGCATGAGGCATCTTGAAATCTGAATTTAGAGAGCAGAGGAAATGAGTTTGCCTACGGCATTTGTATTGCACTTGCAACTCTGTGCAGCATCTACTACACATGCTGAATGCCCAATGAGTCATATTTAGATGTTTTCTTTCTCTTTACATAGAACTTTCCCCACACTGGAAACTGTCTTAGCACATTCTGCTAAGGTGAATTTCATGGCGATTTACATGTGTTCTAAGGTGCAGTTTGTAGTCCTTTGTTTGTCATATCTTTTAATCACAGAATATTCAGAGTTGGAGGGAACCCAAGGGTATCATTAAGCACAACTCTCGGCCCTGCACAGGACATCCACGAAAATCACATCACTTGTCATCACAGACAAAAATTCTTTGAATTCAGGAAAACATTTGAGACACATTCCTCAACTGCACGAACACCATTTTTGCTTTGACCACTGCACTAGTATCTGAGAATGTCCTGGAATTCAGAAGTGCCAAACCCAGTGCACAGACCTTTCTCACAGACAATGGTCTGTTCTCAAAGAACACGTCTTGTGCCTGTTTCATTTCTACTGACTCTCCCGCCACTGATTTTCCCAAGATCAAGAATCTGTGCCTAAAATTTTTATATTTCATATTTTGATGATGTATTTACCAACAAGATTAGCAGAAATTGACCCCAGCTGCCCCTCCACCCACACATAGATTTTTAACCTTTGAAGTACTTTGCAATTACTTAGAACTGGATTACCCAACAAATTAAAACAAAATATATCCATTTGGCAATGTCTATGTGTTTTGAAGACTTAAGCTTTTTTTCTTCAAGACTAATGGACTCCAAACACTGAAGCTGCAAGGTGCCCCATGTCTGAGTATTCCAGTTTCTGCCAAACCATATGGTATATCTTTATTTAAATGTTAATGATTTTCATGTTCAGCGTGAACTCTTTGAAGTAATGCTGCATTTGTCTTTGCTATGAAGTAGCCTGATATAAAATAGCTTAATTAAAATAGTTTGATATAAAATAGCTTAATTAAAAGTTAATTCAATAAGTTTTCAGTGTGCTGTAACTATAATTTCTCAGCACCAAACTTTCCAATCAGGACATATTTTTAATTGGTAGGAGTGTTACAGTGGTTTTAGGAAATCTTTTTCAATTAATTTGGAAGCATTGTTCCAGTTAGTAGAATCAATGTGTCTTGCTATTTATCTTCAGGGGAATGTTTTGTTTCTACGCAAATTAAATCCCAAAGGACAGAAAGTTGGATTTTAACAGGCTCTCAATATGTTTTCTGTTTGAAAGAATTGCAAATGTGCTAGTTGCTTTCAAAGCATATAATATGACTCCAACTTCTGTGCAAAAGTCCGTGAAAGACATTTTGGATATACAGTTTCCCAGGGGAAACAAATCCATTGTTTGAATAGAAATTACATCAAGATTTCCATGCAAAAGCTAATAGACTGCAGTTTTAATGTTAGTCTGACAATACTTTACTCTTCCTGTCATGTATTTTGTTTATCCTCATGAAAGCTGGACTTGCCTGAAAGTAGGTGACAGCGTTCTAAATAGACTACCAGCAGGTGGTCGAGAAAAGTTTTCAACAAACCTCCCTAGGTACAAGTAACAGAAGTTAGCACTACATCCCAGGAAGAATAACATAGTCAATTAGCACTTTTGGCAATGTAGCATAAGGGTTTGTGTTTCTGGCAGCAACGCTATCTATGAAACACCATGCGATTCCACTCATATTTGAAAGAATTGCAAATGTGCTAGTTGCTTTCAAAGCATATAATATGACTCCAACTTCTGTGCAAAAGTGCGTGAAAGACATTTTGGATATACAGTTTCCCAGGGGAAACAAATCCATTGTTTGAATAGAAATTACATCAAGATTTCCATGCAAAAGCTAATAGACTGCAGTTTTAATGTTAGTCTGACAATACTTTACTCTTCCTGTCATGTATTTTGTTTATCCTCATGAAAGCTGGACTTGCCTGAAAGTAGGTGACAGCGTTCTAAATAGACTACCAGCAGGTGGTCGAGAAAAGTTTTCAACAAACCTCCCTAGGTACAAGTAACAGAAGTTAGCACTACATCCCAGGAAGAATAACATAGTCAATTAGCACTTTTGGCAATGTAGCATAAGGGCTTGTGTTTCTGGCAGCAACACTATCTATGAAACACCATGCAATTCCACTCATAGAACCGAGTATAGAGCACACTTTTTATACATGGCCTAAATGCAGGACTGTTCCAAATGACTGTTTTCTTGGTTTTTTTCAAGAAGTGCACTCGTCCTGCAAACTGACAAAGAATCCCACAAAAAAACCAAATGAAATTTGGAACCAGACCTACGTGAAAATGCTGTGAATCTTTCTGCTATTAGTCAAGAGGTTGATGAGTTGGCTTTCTATTGAAGAGTATTTACCCTGTTCAACCAGAGCAACATATTCATTCAGTGTCAGCTAGCAATTTACTTATCCTTGGTCAAAAAATATTTTATAATATAATAATAATTAATACACTCTACTACATTAATTTAATATTAATATTATAGCAATATGCTTTATTATATAATCTATATATACTCTAACATAAGATCATTTCTCTTCTATAGCAAAGTTCTTTTTCCCTTTGTAGTTCAAGCCATTCCTTCATTCCTCCAAACTCCATTTCATTCCTGTTGGTGTAAAGGCAAGCCATTTTTTCCTGCCAAACCAGAAAAATCCAGGTAAGAGCAGGTTCACATGCAAAAACAAGCACAGCTCTTACATGTTCGGTCTGGAGAGCCTTCACTGACATCAAAATTGGAAATCCATCATTCACCTATCTAATCCTTTCTTAAACTCAGCCTATCCAATTTCCCATCCCCAGCATTTCCCTAATTTCACAAGTTTCCTTCTCAGATTCACTTAGGCCTTCACTTAGCTAACAGATGGCAAATGCTCTGATCATCTCAAGCCGCAGAGTACTCACTAAGTTTTTTCTGCCTGGAGGCTGAACTGTCAGTCCCTTGTTGAAGTATGTGTGACACTGTTATGGATTCACACCAGATCTTTAGATTTCAGCAAATTTTAACATTACAGATGATAACATGTTACATTAAAACAAGAAAAGACTTGTGCTGTTCTTTCCTTAGGTAAATTTAAAGTAATAACACAAGATAAAGTAACTAATAGTAGAAATCCAAGATCTATCATTTAAGGGTATACTTATTAAGGAGCTTTCTCTCACATGTCATGGTGAGATGACAGCGATCCTGGAAGGTGTTCAAGCTGACGCTGTCAAGTGTAAAGCATTTACTCTGTAATGATTATTTACAATGACCTGCCACAATATGTCAGCATCTCCTTCAAGAAAAGGTGAAATGAGCTGATGGAATACAAAACACTACACAATGATCAATGAAGAAAACTCAAAAGATTGGTCACTTGTTAGGAATTATGAATTCCTTAAAACCAAAGAGATGAGTATAATAATTCATGAATAATTTATCTAAAGAGAAAACATTTGAACAATAATCAACCTAAAGTGAGTAGCTATTTTGAATTAATGAATGCCCCCATTTAGGTACAGATTGCCAGTCTTGCTGTACTGGGCATTCTGTAACAGGCAATCCACAGAGGGCAGTTAAACAAGAGTTATGCTCCCTCTCATTTAAAAGCTGTGTGGCTTTTTCCATCCCAAGATTTTGATATGCATGCAACAGATGGATTGTCTGAGAGTAGCTTGTGGATAGCTGCAGTGTTTCTACTCATAGCACAGCCAATAACATACATAAAGATTTTGTAAAAGCCTTTTCGGTAGAAATATGCTGCAGGTTCAAGATTTCTAACACAATGCATACATCATATTTGACTTTCAAGGAAGAAATGGTATTTTTCCCCTCCAGCTTTTCAAGCTCAGCATATTTCAGTAAAATCCATATCCTCTTAATGTTGTATCACAGTTGTTGACTGCTAATGTTTCTTCCCCATAAAAATTAAGATAATATACTATGTGGAAAAAATATTATCTATACTTAAACCAGTACCTCCCAAAACATAAAATGACATATTGAAATCAAGTCCAAAATACCTATGGTGAATTTCACTATTCAGAACATACTGGATTAGATTATAATGAGCTATAAGCCAAAATATAAGAACTGTATTTTCTTAGTAGCATGTTAGTAATAATTACTAGATAACATTATTGTTTCTGTTGCTGTCTTACTGGGAAATCACTCCATCATTCATGTATATCACTCAGTTCAGATATCTGCTTCTTCACACTCTTTTCTTTCCTCTCTATCACATCAGAGTAGATGCAGTGCACCAGCATAAAGGCACAGACAGCTTGGCTATGTGCTACTCATTTCAAATTACTACTCATATTTCACTGCTTTGCTAAATGCAAATAGTAAGGACTTGAGAAAATCATTAACAAGACATTCTGAATTGTAGATGGTAATTGAGCATATATAGACAGCTAATTCATTACTCATTTTCCTAGAATTAAATAATTCACCATTTGAATTAAGCCATTTGAAATCACTTCACTGGTTGGTTCATGGAACGTTATGTTTAATTGCTAACCATTCAGCTATGATAACCAGCTTTCATTAGCAAGGAAGGGAACACATCCTCCTTCAGATTAGGCAACAAGACTCGGTTCCTACATCAGGCTTTAGGACTGAAGCTAAATTTGGGGATGCTGTATGTCAGCCACGTCAGGTCAGGTGACAAATCCCTGCCTACTGTATATAGTGCAGAATGACTCTGAGCTGCAACATAAGAGGACAACCAAATAGTTCTTCAAATTATCTGTGTTAGTGGTACAGAGACAGCAGAAATACCTCCACGTGGTCAAGAGCTGAGGCTCACAACAATTTACAAAAAACTTCTTTTTCTTTACCTGCCAAGGCCTTCTGAAAGCATTATGTCTGTTTTTCAACATTGTGTGTTACAAGCATATGTTTTTTGGATTTTGGATCCAATGTGACAAATATGGAGGTTACCAATTCTAACTAGATGGAAAGCAATGCCCTCAGCATTCCACTGCAAGAACAAAGTCTTGCTGTGTGTACTCATTGAATGGAAAAGAACTCATTGAATAGGAAAGAACTGCATGGTTTTATCAGTCCACAGTATTTCTCAGAATATTACCAGTCAAGTTTGGAAATAATTCCTGCATAGTTAGATCTCTAAGTTTTTTGTCATTAATACAGGTTTTAGAACCATGAGCTAACAGCAGTTACAGATAGTCCAGGCTTGAATAATCATGTGTATGCAGAGCTAAGGATATAACATCTTAAAATGTTCCTGCACATTCCAATTCACTAATAGTACTATTACTAGGAAGATGTAAGTTTTGTCAAATGTCATCTAAGGTACAATTGTGTTTGTTCAATGGTAAAAATACCAAAAATAAAGTTTCAGAAAGCAGTATGCAAAAATAGCTTACTGTGTGGTGGTGTGGTACATAATTAGTGTCACCTAACACAAAGTTAACAATTTCCTGTTCGTAATCTGTACTTACTATAAATGTGAATAGATGGAAAGTCAATGTGTCTTAATGGACATATTGACTCCTTTATGGCTTAGCTGGATTTGCAAGCTGTCTGTGGTTTTTATTTTCTTCTGTTTATGTTTGGAAGGCTAACTCAATCAGTGCACTGAGGAAAGTATTGATCTCTTGGGGAGATTACTTTTCAGTACACTGAATAGCTTCAGAAAGAAAAAAGAACTTAACACCTAATTTTTTTTAGAGTCTCTCAAAACTGATATTTCTGTAAATGCAGGTACACAAGAAATTAAAGATTAATACCATGGAAGTTTATACTATCTGATAGAACTGCATTATTCATAGAAAAATACATTAATTTTCAAGCTTTGTTCTGACTACTGTACCTACAGATTTGGAAATCTAAATTGCACTGCAATTCAAGACTTGGCTCCTACATTGCTCTTTACTGCCAGGGTTACAATCCAAAAGATACATAGCAACAACATAAAGAATTAGATGAACACAAAACTGAAACATACAGCAATGAAAACAAAAAAAACTCTACAAAACAGTCTACCTATAACATTTTTTCAGTTGCAAAGTGTCTACCACAGTGGCTACGGCTGTGGTAGATGCTGCTTATTGCAGACAATAAGAAAGTGAATTAACTGTGTTTCACATTACTGATCTTTGTTTTGCAGAGAGGTCCATTTTGCACAATCTCAGCACTTTTTATCGTGCAGTTATCTCACAGATACTTTTTTATTTTAGAAAAGAAACGAAAAAACCATGTGATTATTTCTGGCAGTAGACACAGAATCTAACTTTCCAAAGACAAAACATTATTGATATCCAGCACCTCATTACTCAGAAATGTAGATCTCAGGCTGATGGCAACATAGCTGTTTATAAATTAAAAATCTTCCATATATTCTTATAATTTAATGGTAAAGAACATTTTCCTGGCAAACTACTGTGGGGCAGCCAATATTCTTCTTTCCTCTGACTCTAGGGAGTCATTCTGCTTAACAGAAAAATCCCTCCACTCTACATTAGGATCCCACAGCGATTTCAGTAAAAGGCTGTCAAGATTTTCAGTTTCAGCAATTACCCAAGAGATGAATTCTTAATGAATTAACCAGGCTGCTAATTTACTGGAATTGTCTCATTGTCCATATGTTTAGTATTTCCTGCAAATGAAGAAATTTTTCTTTTTATTTTAGTTACTTTTCCCTGACAAGTGTTAATCAAATTACATTCAGCTTTAATTTTATTTGTGCTTGAGGGGAACTTGTTTTACTGAAATAATTTTCAATATGAAATGAACATTTTTGGGAAAGCTTCCTTTTTTTTTTTGGAAACTCCAAGGCACATTCCACAAAAGGAAAGCACAATACGTTCCCATTTTTTTTCCATTTATGTAACTCCTATAATAGAACAAAACTGAGTCTTCATTCAGCACAGTTACGTTTCCACAAGTATGTGGTCAGTACAAGGCAGTATCTGTAACAAGATCTTTAAGTAACCTTTAAACAGTCTTGGTTGGCTAAAACCTCTTCAGAAGATCAGAATGGAAGAATCTATTCTGAATGTTATTTTTATTGGGAAGCACTTTCACTGTACATTTTAAATCACTGAGCAGATTCCTAAAATTAGTGAAAAAGATGTGCTCAGACATTCAAGAATATTTGGGAAACATTTTCATCTGGCTTGTTTTATAAATTTACATCCTGAACAGTAATAACAAACTCTAAGTGTCACCTGTTCTAAAAATGAAGGTAAAGGCTGATTTCTACATAGTCCAACTATAAAGTCCCAAGGCAGTGAGACAGATACATCTTTCTCCATTTAGAGACAATATATGCTTTTAAGTAATATTCCTTTTGTATACTCTCAAACTTTCCAAAATTCTCAGTGGATTTCAGAGACATCAGCTGTGCTCATTTTCACTTACTGGGATATGTATGGAGCTCACAGCTTGCAACAACAGTTCTGATACTCTGCACAGCATTGTCATACAGTCGTAAAACAGTTATGATTCATGTCTTGAGCTGCATTTTCTTATGCTGATTTCCATAAGTCAATGCCAGAAGTGAAATTTATATACAGAATATATTTTTCTGCTATCATGCATTAATAAGTTACATCTAGCAAGCCTTATAAAACACCCAAATGCCCAAGGATCAATGTCTGTCTAAGTATGAAACTATAGTGACTTTTTCCTCTAAATCTAGTTGGAGTAGAACCAATATTAAATATCTTTCTTCTCCTGGGAAGAAAAGGACAACCCTTTGCCCATAATAATATCTGCAATTATAAAGCCATTAAGAGTGGCCAAGAAATCAAGGAACTAAGTGTCCTGATAGACTTTCTCTAGTGCTTAATGAAGGAAATATCTACTGCTCTCCACCTATCACACGAAATTCTTTACAGCACGATATAAAAATGATTCATTATAACTCTGCCAGTAACTTTACAGAAGTGTCATACTCAAACAGGGTCAGGCCAGGAAATAGATATTTCCTTATCCTTTCTAAAATGCTTGAAAAAACACATTTTCTTTAAATTTAAAAGAAATTTGAAGATAACATATTTGAACTTTTTATTAGATTATAACAGCCAACACTGTCCTGCAAAGAGAAACTCTGCCCAAAGCAGATCATATAAAAAAAAATAAAAAAATAAATCACTGACTCCACATTGTACCATTCCATTTTTACAGATGAGGGCCTGAGGCCCAAACACAGCAGGACCCTTAGAAATACAATATTTTCATCAAAGACCTCAACTGAATACAAACCTCTCTGTTTAGGTCATTAACCACATTACCACTGTTCATTCTTAGTTTTTTTGTCTTAGAGCCAACTGTGAGCCTTTTATTTATTTATTTACTTTTAAAGCCAAACAAACAGAAACAGCCTGTAAAATCCATTACTATTCTCCAAAAAAATAAAATAAATTTTGCTCATATTATTAACTTGGGGAGGAACTGTTCTGTACACTATACCTTGTTGCAATTCATAATTGCCAGCACAAATCTGGTTTTTATATCTTCTGAGCAATAAAATATTCACTGCCTTTAAGAACATAATTTCCATATAACATGCAAGATCGTCAGTTCTAATTGTTGTCTAGCTGTCTTGGAAATAGAGGTTGTTAATATTCATACTGAAGCTTTTTATATAGCCTCAACAATTTATTGCATGAATGTTTCAATATGTGTGTGATATTGGTTTTCAGTGGTATCAAATTATTCAATTCATTGGAGTCAATATGACCATAATTTATTCTATTGCATTATTATAATGTAATTGCTTTCCCCATATTTGGTGTACATCTTGATTGCTGATTAAGCTCTGGAGTTTTCCAGAGTGCATGGCATTCAGCTTGGGCAGTAAATGCAAGTAGTAATGCAGTATTCTAGACAGTGCAGATGTCAGTGAGTTGTGGATGAAGACCACCAAGTAAAATCTAATTTCCAGATCTTAGAACAGCACAGAGGTGTTTATCTTCCTTCTACATTGTTCTTTTTCCACAGGAGGACCTGAGTTGAGGCCCAGGCACAACTTTCCTTCATTGGGATTATGGCAACATACTGTACAACATTTCACAGCCCTATGAACCAGAAGGCCCACAGAGGACCTCCAGGTGTCAGGTCCTTTCAAGGAATCTCCCATCCCAACATGTTAGAAATCATGACTTACTCTGAACTGAATCTAAATGAAATGATTTGGGGCTAAGATAATCAGACTCATCCCCAGTGGTGTGTTTGAACTTTATCTTAAAGCAGTGCCACATCACATAATTATGACAAAATTGTCCTCTTCCCACTGGTGTCTCCCCTGCTGGTAAAAGAGCAGAATTGAATAGACTTGCACCAACTTGCCTCAGGTGATTTATTAGACCAGATACCATATTATTCTGCAAATGAATGCTATTCATATCCCATTAACCTTCCTGTAATATTTGGAATCATTGATAGCTATGTAAACAAAATATTAGGCTTTTTGTACCTTACACGTTTTCTGAAACATCACTAAAAATCAAACTTACACTTATGTGGTGATGTTTTAGAGTTATAAAAATCATGTCAGACAGTAAACCTCATGTTTCTAACTGAAGACAACAGAGCTGTTCTGTTTAATCTGTCTAAGAACTTGACCATTAAGATTATCTTGTCATGGTCATATATACACATTTTGTTACATACCTTTCCTTCTGTCAGTTTACTTTTGTTTAATGAGTTTGCTACCAGCTATTCCTTGCAATAAAAATGTTGATAATCACACAAAAGGGAATATATCTTGAAAAATAAACACATGAACCCCCCAATGCCCAAACACACATGTCAAAAAAAAAAAAAAGACCAGAACAGCACATACACAAAACCCACCCAGGCACTAAATATATTGGTATTTTACCAGCATTCATCCATTACTATATTGTATAACTGAAAGCTGAAGGTCATTCTTTCCCAGGACCCCAGTTAAGCAATTACGTTTCTCTCTACTTACACTATGCCACATACCTCGATAATATCTGAATTGATTTTATCATATTGTATAACTGAAAGCTAAAGGTCATTCTTTCCCAGGACCCCAGTAAAGCAATTATGTTTCTCTCTACTTACACTATGCCACAGACCTCGATAATATCTGAATTGATTTTATGGAAAACAACACTGATTGTTATTTCTTACAAAAACACTCCTTTCTTGATCTTTGATTGTGATTTTAAAATCTGTATTTCAGAACTACGTGCATGGAACACTGGAACTTAGAACCAATGTGACTGTTTCAAACCCAGACTGCAGACTTTGATTCCCCAAAGATGAGTTTACTTTGTCATTTATGTCTTCTAATAGTGTCAGTACCTTTAATTGAAAGACTGATGGTTTTTCCAAAGTACCTCCAGTTCCTGTGCATAATTTTATAAATGTCTTTTATTAGTTTTTAAATTCCATTTCCACTGTGGGTCTGCTTTGGGGACTTTGTTCATTATCTAATTTGCCTCAAATCCTGACCCCTGGGTTACTGCCAGGAAACTGATTGCCCTTTACCTCTTTTTCTATTAATTGCATAGTTAGAACTGAAGGAATAAAAAGTCACCATGAAATGAAATTACACAAAGGTCAACTGTAGTGATGGCTTTTATCTTCCCATGGTATTTGTTCCAGGTTAACAGATTAAACCAGAAGGTGATCTGAAGGCACTAGGAGTCCTTGCCAGTGTTCACAGGCACAGATGACTCCATATTGCCCAAATTCTTGATATTATGGACTTCAGCAATGTTAGGAATAACAATAGCTAACAATAGCTGTTATTTTTTTCCAATCATTTTTGTAAGGAAAGAACTTGTTATATAAACTGTCAGAGATTAATCATTTTTCTTGTACTGAAAAAAACCTGGCTAAACTACTCCAAAAGCAAAATCAATATCCCATGATACCAGCAATGAACATGACTAGTTATTTGTTCAAGCGTGTGGTTTGAAAATAAAGAGGAAAATATATTTGCAAAGATTAACCTGAAAAGACATGTGAATATTTCTGAAGAAACTGAAAAGCTTTACATGCATAAGATTTGTAAACAGAAAATTCTGTACAGTATCCAACAAGTTCTACGTTAATGGCATATAAAGTTGTCATCTATCTGTTAATGGATCAGTTTGGAAATTGAAAAAGTAACTGAAACTACTTTCCACCCCTTTCTTCTTAGAATGTGAATGTTCTTTATAAAAAAAAACCAGTCACTGCTACAACCTTAACATATATGGAAAGAATGACTTGCTGGAATCAACTGAGATCTGGTGATTCCAAGTCTGAATGTGTTCCTGGATCATGCTTATGGACAGAGAGATGTTACAAGAAGGAAAGCTTAAAGATATTTACTCATATTTTTTACATGTCAGACTATCCCTCGTCAAGCATGGTTTTAGCATGATGAGCTTTTCCAAGTTAACCATTTGTGGTACAAATGCAGATTCCTGTGCTGCAACAGGGACTGTACTATTGCACAGTGAGTATTAAGCCATTATGAGTGCCAGGGATTTTGTCCCCTCAGGGCCAAGAACAAGGGTTCTTTTTGCAATAACAAAACAAAAAAACTCATGCTGAAAAACAGTTTAGCTCTCTTTTACAGAAAAGTGCTTCTACAATACAAAAATTACAGTATTAAATTTCAGCAGTTCAACATAGAGCAGCAGAGATTCACTGAAGGTTATTTTCTGACCTGATAGAAATGTTTTCAAATAGTCAACATACAAACTGAATTCAACACAGCACTGTATGGTCTCAGGGAATACACGTTATTTAAAGGAGATGCAGGCCTGTTTGATTAAAAAAAAAAAAAAAAAAGAGAAGAAGAAGGAAAAAGAAAAATGTACTGGTGTCTATTTGGTTGGGCTTTTTTTCACAGGAAAGGTAGCATTTGAAAGCTGATTTAAAGCCTTTACAATACAGCGAAACAGTTCCCTCTGAGTTCAGTGGACCTCATATGAGGCCTCTGGGTGGAGAAAGAAATGGAAGGTAGATTAGGTTTACAAAGAAGAGTTGTGATTAAAAATGGAATCTTCAAGAGGAAATTAAAACAAAAAGAATTGAGTACATTTACATCCATTTTGGCACTGGTTCATACGAACTGCAGTAAATGCACTGTCAGAAATTAAATGAGTAACGGTAAGAGCTTTCAAAATAGGATAGTTTAAAAGAACCTAGTTAAGACATATCATTGAGGAACCTCCTGTGAAGAACACCTGCTAGGGACTCTGCATAGGGCACTTCTGAATACTTGAGTTTGGAAACATTGCTGTTGTGCTGATTAACAAACTTTGGTCTGGGGGAGCAGGTGTGACATTGCTACCATTTGAGATCACTGGCTGGGTTTTCTTAGAAAAATTCACAGAGAATTAAATTGAACTCAGTTTTAGGAAGCATCAGTCTCTCCAGTGATGCTGAAAGAAGGGATGTAGGAAGGCCACATAAACACAGAGATGAGTTTCATTTTGCCATTTTCTATGACTAGGCATACCAAGAGGTGAGACATATGCAGCAATGTCAAAACTATGGGCTGTGAGTACTGCCCTATTCTTTGATTTCCTCCTTGAGCACATGAACTTTTGTAAGACTGAGCAAAAACTACATATTTAGATTCCACAGCTTTTAAAGTCTTGAGAGTATAATTAACAGCCAAGCACAAAATATTAAAGGAACCATGCTGGAGGAAGCCAGTATTGCTGGAGAAAGAGGAGACAGAGTGTGAATGTGCATCAGTTACTGCCTGTGTCCTTTTGCAGCCAAAAGACAAATGCAAGCTTATCTTAATGCCAAGGACTTAGTTTTCTTCTAATAATTGTTGCTTTTTTTAGATTTCACAAGGGCTTGAGGAGAAAAAGCTGGGTGCATTTATTTTACAGTAAAAGCACTGAAACATATGACCTAATACGATAGAAGTAATTTTCCTTCCTACATTGCAGTGCCTGTTTTCTGAATAGACATGAATACAGATAACTTGAACTAGGCTGATATTGCACGAGTTCTCTGTGCCACCTATAAAATCAACACTAACAACTTTTAATGGCTTGTTTTCTCATATGTATCTAGTTCTCTAGCATTCTGAGATTTATGTTTGCCACTGCATAGTTTTGGATTCTCTGTAAACACATACTTCTCAAGATGCATTGGAAGCAGGGCAGTTCTATGAAGGAGGATGAGCAAAAGCCAAAGGTGAATGCAGCACAGGCTGTGCTCTCACCAACTGGTAGCATCTTGCAGAGGCTGAATATGGATGACAAGACTTCCCAGAAAGTGAGGGGATGGATGGACCAAGGCTGTATATGGATGGCAAGCCTTCCCAGACAGTGAGGGGATGGATGGACCAAGGCTGTCCATGGAGCCCAGCCAAAAGCAGTAGCAGGCAAGGCAAGACACAGGGGTATAACATAGGTCTGTGATCTACACAGATGATGGACACATCTCTAACACAAACCAGGGAAGTAGACCTAAGCTCAATGGAAAGGGAGTGCAGATGGGAAGCAGGAGACGCAAGCCTTCCCAGACAGTGAGGGGATGGATGGACCAAGGCTGTCCATGGAGCCCAGCCAAAAGCAGTAGCAGGCAAGGCAAGACACAGGGGTATAACATAGGTCTGTGATCTACACAGATGATGGACACATCTCTAACACAAACCAGGGAAGTAGACCTAAGCTCAATGGAAAGGGAGTGCAGATGGGAAGCAGGAGACATGTGAGGTTGGTCAGGGCATTTAAAGCCTATTGCTGCCCTTGATGCCATGACAATACCCAGGTGCAAGTGTTTCAGAAGCAAAATGAATTAAGTAATTGCAATCTAGCCCAATTTGCTCTTCTCCAACACAAAAGAAAGCTGGCCCAATTGTTAGGCTTCCCAGGAGACAGCAAGTAATGAGATGACAAGAGCTAGCTGGACTGAAGTGAGGTCTGTTGGCAGAGTTGTAGG
>NW_008669720.1:98511-99690 GCF_000695815.1 Acanthisitta chloris
CCCATTGTGCTTGGCTCTAGCTGCCAGATCCAGATTTGCAAAATTTTTGCATGTAACAGTTTTTATCCTGAAAGGATTGAAATAATCACACAAAACATTTCCAAGATATGATGTTCCTTTTACATATGTAAAAGGAACATAAGGAACCCATCAGAAAATCAAGAGAATGACACACAGCTACCAAGATACTATTATGACTTTCTAACAGAAAAGTAACAGAAAAATATATTCAAAAAGTGCTAAATTCTCCTGACAGAGTCTACCATGTAGCATCTTAGCAAATTCTAAATAAGCTGTGAAGAAGACTTAACAAAGAATTCTTTGAATTAATGGTATTTCATACCCTCTCTGAATCCATGGGCAGTACATTCCACTCCCCAAAACATAGTCAAAAAATATCAACTGACTTAAAAAAAGAAAATGAGGCTTTGGACTTGTATGTGACTTCAATTCAGGTTTCATTGCTTGCTTAAAATCTTGAGTCTTTGACTATGAGTGGCTAATTTACCTCACTACTTGTCTCCTTTAACTAGTATTGGTCACTTGAACAAACTGCACAGATCCTGTAATCTTTCCTATCTCCTCAGCCAATTCACTTACATTCTGTTTTTCTTGATCATCTTAATATTTTCAATTTTTTTTTCTACATTCCTCTGCCCTCTCAGGATCCTTGTATAAACCATTAACACCCAAAAATTCCAATTAGTGTCTCTATTTCCGTGTCATGAAATTGCAAATGAGAGGGATTAAAAGATGTTTTGGGGGGGAAAAAAGCAAAAAATAATAATGCATTTAGTTGTGGATCTGGCTATACTCAAGAGGTAACTTTAAAAAAAGCAAAAAATAATGATGCATTTAGTTGTGAATCTGGCTATACTCAAGAGGTAACTTTACTGTGTGTGTATGTTCAAAAGGTTTGCTGTGTTTTAAAAAATAACTTTGATTCTACTGCATACAAGAGAACTTTGATAAGACTGTGCTGTCAGGATTTATTACTTTGAAATTACTTAGGTGTGGTAGGTTTGGTACATGTAAATAGAGATGAAGACATGTCAATGCATACATGTCACCTCTGTGGTTACATTCTAATCCAAGTAGATGTTGGGTAAACCAATGCTTTTACCTGTATCACCTATTTCTTTCTTACCTCTCTGTGAACACAACATTGAGAAAAAAAAA
>NW_008669721.1:0-748 GCF_000695815.1 Acanthisitta chloris
ATATATACTATATAATGCATATAGTATAATACATCTATTATATATCTTTATAGTCGTACTATACCTCATTTTAGCCTTATTTTTTGCATTGAAGGCTCAGTTTATCTAACAAAGAGTACCAGAATGAATCACTTGTATTCTGAAATCTAGGTAATTCATCTGACTAAACGAGAAGATTTGGAATTAAGCAAAGGACTGGAATTCTTCTGCCATAGGATGGCATGTGATGTGCTGTTTAAATATCAGGGCACCCAGGACGTTTTGGAATGTCATCTGAGGTCTTGAAAATGTGACATAAGAAATGAGCTTCCATCTTAGCAGTCAGCAGCCAGAAATGTTTTAAGAGTCTTCACTGCCTTTAGAAGGTTGTTGTAACACTTATTCGTTTTGATTTCTGGAACCAAAGGGGCAATGTGACTATTTTGAAAGACGAAAAACCAAAAAAATGTGCCGTCATTTATCATACCTTTGGTGTTTCACCTACCCCCTCATTATCATAAAAGGGATTTTTTTTCAGATTCTCTAAGGGTGACAGAGAGAGGCTTTCATTTGTACAGTGGTGCATGATGAGTGTTGATCATCACCCACATTTTAAGCCCCTTCCAACCCTTCTAAGCTCAGGTGTCTCTTCCTGAGTATGCCAGAGACAACATCCACGTCCGTGGCCTCTGCCCTGCAGAGCTGGGGACAACTTGTCTGTTGTTTATGTGATCAGGGGGAATTAAATGTCCCATGGCAGTTTGCTGCT
>NW_008669721.1:771-2440 GCF_000695815.1 Acanthisitta chloris
TTTTAGTCTCTTTGCTATGCTCTATTTAGGCTTATGCAGCCTGCTGGGAGTGTGTATGGCCCTGCATCTGTCTCTTCTCCTCTCAACTTCAAAATCTGGTGCCAGTTTCAGTCATGTCTGGCAGGTGCCTGGAGTTCCTCAAATCACTGAATTACTCCAAGTTCCATCAAAACTGGGCAGACGAAAGAACTTCTGGGCTGAACAAAGTGCCACAAAGTGATCTTAGACCTTAGCAGACACCAGCAAAACACAAATGAAAGCCAGCACACATGACCCAGTTTCAGAAACAGGGTCAGTCTTGAATCTCCTATGGGAACCAAATCCATAGGAGCTGAGGCTCCACTTTGTTCTTTGTCGTTGCACTTCTGACCTCTCTTGCACAATGAAGTACTGCATGAGACTTATATTTTACCTGAAAATTTAATATGGCTTTATTACTCAGAAGATTATTTTTGTCTTTCTATGCATGTTTCCATATTCTCTGATTACATCATATGTCCTAGATGACCCATGCCTCAGAAATCCAGCTTTCTCAAGGCTGATGCACAATGAATCTTTCAGCCTTGGTGACAAAATATGTTGCATTGATTTGTCAAGGCATTCCTTTTGCTACATTTTAAACTATATATTATGCTGTGATTTATTGCTGGGCTGCTCTTTATTCATGCACAGACAGCTCACATGCATTTTGCATCCTATTTATAGATTTATTGATAACAGTAATCCAGCAGCATGCCAGAATGCAAGATAAATACAGCTGAGTATAATTTGAGAAAATATTAGGTGCTTTTAAAACTCCAATATTTGCATCTTCCTTCTGTCTCATCATGTAATTTGTCATTCAGGGCAACAGAGCTTTCCCATAATGGGAAATTTCATGTATCTTCAAAGAGAGAAAATGTCAATATTTGCCTTCTTTGGTACTTTGTGTCACAAAGCAAAATGTGAAAAGCATGTATTTTGCTTAACCCCATAACCCCAAATTTGGATAAAAATGGGCATCTTACTTTTGCAAAAAATATACAAATAGAATTACTATTACTGGGTTTTGAAGTAAAAATAATTTCTAAGGGCTAAACCAATACTTCAGCCGGAATACCATAGTCAAGGAAATGTAATATTTCTAAATCAATATTTCAGATGACATATAAATACCATAGTCAAGGAAATGTAATATTGAGAGAAATATTGATCTGCTTAATAGAGTAACCCAGCATTCAAATCTAGTGATGCCATATCAAAATAAATACATTACAACAAATACTTCAGATATTGTCCCAGAATATCATGGTTTGTTATTTTCCATTTACCAATTTGGCTTAAAGTACATGGTAAATACAGTGAATACATGTATACAGTAAATAGAGACTCCTTAAGAGCTAAAATGTGAATAAACTCCTGCCAACTACACTTCCAGCCTTCCTGTGTTGTCCAGAAAAGAGAGGAAATCCAGTTCCCATTTTGCAAATTTCACATTTAAATCTCTGTGTCACATGAGCATCACTTACCAAAAAGGAATTCTGAATTGAGGGAACATTTTGTAACTGTTCTTTGTTTTGACAGTGATCCTGCAGCAGAGAACAAGCCATTGAGGGAAGGATTCACATTTGCAATGAAATTGAGCATAATGTCATGATTCACTGGAAATGAAAGTTCATATAGAATTGTT
>NW_008669721.1:2471-22972 GCF_000695815.1 Acanthisitta chloris
CCTGCTGAGCTCTGTTAACAGATTTCCTTTCCTATTAAATTATATCCATGGATTGTTATTTCCTACCCCTCAGCAGATTGGGTGGAATACAATTCCTTCAGCTGCCTGTCTGCTATTGTCTCCTGGTCACCTCCCACATGCCATGAAAATGTGATTTAGTGACTACATAATACACATAGGTAGATTCTGGCTCTTTAGTAATTTGCAGCTATTGAGAATATTGCACTATTTATCACCACAGGAAATATCAAAGCAGCACCAGAAAGACTTTTATACTGAGCTCATAAGGTCATTCTTTGTTCTTATCAATGGAGAAAACAGCCTGATTAATGTAAGAGTACTGCTTTAAATCCAAAGCCTTTTTTGACTCTGCAGATGGAAAGCTTTGTGCCAGAATGAATTTATTCCAAGCAGTGAGAGCTTCAGAACAGTGCAAGATACTTGAAGACTCTGCTGTGAGTCTCTAGTGCAGCATCCATCTACTTGAGGTACTGCTTCCCCCCGTATCATACTGTCGCCACTGGGATCAGCAGAACTGAAATTTGATCTGCTGGGAAAGATTGCCTCTGGAAGGATACTTCTGGAAAACACTTTCCAGAGTCTCAAGGCAGTACAAAGTTGTTGGGTCTTCAGATGTGCTTCAGTTACATCTATTTTTGAAGGTATTGGTAGGCAAGGACAGTGATTTCCTTACTGTTTTACATCCTTATTGCTTAGAATCTTGTTGTTTGGGTTGGTTTTTTCCTTTCCTTTTTTTTCTCCCCCAGAATGTATATGCTATGCACTTGCTGAAATCTTGGTCTTTACACATCTTAAGCCAGCCATGATGACAACTGACTGCACAAAGACTCTAGAAAAAATACCTGATCTTTCTGCACTTTCTCCCACAATTTCCACCATCTTTGTACCTGATTGTGGACTGGTTATTTGTCTCCTACATGTTGCTTTTGTGCAAAACGAGTTATCTTCCATCATTCTGAGACTAACACCACACAAATATATCCTCCTGTATCTCCAGGTTTGTCTGCTGAATAAGTTACCCCCCACAGCACCTCCCCTTGAGGAGCTTTTTACTGCCTTTTTTCTGGGACTGCCCAACAGACTTACTGACCAAAAGCTGTTTGCTGAGTTTTTCATGCAACTGCTCTCTTTTAGTCCCCAAAATCAAAGTCCTTTCAGTCAATGCTCACTGTTGATACTCATTAAAAGAGATCTACCATTAGTTTAAGCTAATCTAGGCTATGTGATTGAGACAAATTAGGAAGTAACCATATGAGTATCACTGTAGTGGGATGTCTGTACCTCCCTATCTCCCCCCAAAAAAGAAGCAGCTGAAAGTGGAAACCTCAGCTGGCAAGACTAGAGTAGGGAGAAGATGTGTATTCACCAATTTTAATCATTAATATCTTCTAGTTCATTGGAAGGAAGGAGTGGGTACTAAAGGTTATTATTTAGATAAATGATCCAAAAGACAAGCATAAAAAAGACAGATATGCTGAGTGAAAGCAGAAACCCATTTCCCCAATCCATTAGCATTTTTAGTTTTAAACTATAAGGAGATTATCTAATACGTGACACGAGGATGACTGAAAAAATGTAATCAGATTACTTTCTTGTTATTAAAACGAAGAGGTAGGTTGCAACTAAAATGAGCTTTTAAATTAGTGTTTTGTGCACCGTCTAAAAGGAACAATTGTAAATCAGAGCAGCACCATTGATCAAAGTTCCACATTATGGCACTTTGCATTTCCTATATGAAATTTATATAATCAAAATTTCTGTGCCAAGAAATATCTTTGTGGGAGACTTAACTCTGTGCTGAACACTGACCTTATCTATGGAACACTTTTATTGTATTGTCATTTATAAGGCAGTTTTCATCAAAACCTTGTAAATATATAACAAGATACATTTCCTTTTCCCAATCTTCTTTCTCCTTTGTTGTCAATTGCTTAGCTTTAACACACCATTTATGATGCTGTGCCCTGAAGATCAGTCTTTATTAACTATTTTTTTAACTCCGACAAGGCAACTTTAGAAAAAGGATATTTGGAAGTAGGAGTGATGCTCCAGAATAAATACCTGGGAATGTCTGAATTCAACAAATTTCCCCAAATTAACAGCTACTGATACTTTGTTAAAATAGACTTTTACTTGCTGATTTATCTAAAAAAGTGAAAACACTGGCAAGACTTAGCATTGTGCCACTGACACAGGAGCAGTTGCACCAGCAGTAGTGTGCAGTGTTACTGTTCATCCCTCTGCTAACACTGTCTCTTATATACATGGTGTAAGGTAATTGTTTTCAGGGACAATTTCCAGCAGCTTTTTCAGCTCAGTGGGGTGCTCTTAGATATCAGCAGAAGTCTTACTGCATTTTTCCTGAGGCTTTGTTAAACGTGCAAAATATGATATGTGTCTGAGCCAAATACAATGAAGTATTTGGTGGTCTTTCCAGGATGCCAGCAACCTTTGGATCTGCTAACTTGTACTGAAACAATGATATCCATTTATGCATGTTGGTTGCCATTCTACATCTTAATCTCGTTCCTATAATGTTATTATGTATAATATAGTATTCATTTCAGATACAGTTCCTGTTCAGGAGTTCTGCTTACCTGACCATAAGCAGAGTGCAGCAGTGGACTGTGCCTGCCAGATCTCTAGTTACAGGTCATTCTCTCAAGGTACTTTGAAATAGCCACAGTGATTTAAGCCTGACAGACAAGACAGAGTTCTTCTCCCTCAGTTTAAACAGACATCTAAAGCAGAGCCAGTCACCTTGCTCTCTGTTTATAGTCAAATGGAGAGAAGTAATGACTTTTAGAGAAGAAAATCGTGTAATTCATTTTAGGTTTATGCATCAGGATGAGGTGGCCATTGCCTTAGACTCCATGAACACAATGGTTAAAATGCAGCCTTGCATGACTGGCTTAGCTGCAGGCAAATTGCCTTGGAGATACCTGGTTAGGTAACTCATCTGCAAAGGACAAGGCAGCAAAACAAAACCATGCACACATGACCTTAAGTAACCTCATGTTTACACAAAAGTGTCTGGCACATATCTGACACTAGATACTATCCTAATCTACTCCTACACCTGCTGACATCCCTTTCAAGCAATCATCGTATTTCAAAACTGCAGTTTTACAGCTACTTTAGGTCAATGCAGGTAATGCATTTCCTCATCCTTCTTCATGTTAACACCAGGTCTCATAGCATAATCACCAAATTCAAGATTTGATCAGAATGAAACTACTAAGTTTTTAAACTGAACAGGATTCATTTTGTGATTCAGCTGCAGAAAGGGGTACCTAGCTGTGGGAAAGGGCAGAAAATTGCTCCTTCCAGTAGCAGTACAGACTAAGATTACCCTAAATCAATTATGAAACTACACCATTAGCAGATTACAGAATTCACTGTGTCAGGGTAGCCTGCTGGTAGGACAGTTATTTCCCAAGCTGCCTTAAAGGAGAATTCATTATTCAACAACTGCAGCTGGTCCTTCTGTTGCTCAGTCTGTAAGCATTTGCACCTATGCCCTGTGTGAAATAGGTTTTGAAATACAGGTGAAAACAGGAACAATTCAAAGCCCCTTTTTGTGTAATTAAATTGTTATTGTTTGTCATGAAAGCGTTTATCTTTTTTGCTCTCCTGAAAAATAAAGAAAACAAAGCAGGCTGACATGCTTTAGCTTAACATTAAGCACAAAGCTCTACACAGCTGTATGTGTGTGCCTAGGGAGTTGGCTGCTTCTGTACAGCTTGAATTTTCTTTTTCTCAGTGGAAATTTTCTCCTTGCTTACTGGTGGCAAAGGTAAGATACCTATTTTTAGGACAACCTACATTTGTCTGGATGCAGTTCCAGAATGGCAGTGTTAAGCTTAGTGCATCCCATTCCTGCACATTATCATGGGAAAACACACACTTAAAATGAGGGGCATGTTAGTATCATTTAGGATTTTATGATTACAGAAATCAGCTGAAGAGACAGTTTTATTCTTCATCTCATAATTGCCATTGTAAATTCTTAACTGCAGGTGCCATATTTTCAGTAAGTGTTTAAATAAATCTTCACAATATGGGGCTCTGATCCCTGATGGGGGACTCCTGCAGCACCATAATGAAAAAGTAGCAAGAAGAAGAATAAATAAGTGTGCTCTTGCTTCTAAGCCATCTCAAGATGTTGGTTTGGATTCTTAGCTCTTTAATCAGTCCTGAGTCCTGCATGTGGGTGGCTCCAGTTCTAAGACTTGTTACCTATGTGGTGACATGGCTGCTTGGCTTTGAGGTCTGCAGATGAAAGAGGAAGCTTGAAAGGAAGAAAAGCACACTGGCAATTTGACAGTATATATATATTTATTTTTTTTCCCCCCTAGCAGAGAAGATAATTAATGTACAGTAATACATGGCAAGAGTGATTATGATACCAGTCTACAGATGAGCTGCCTATATGCAGGACTCATTTCCTTCTCTGGCATTCACAGAAGTAGAACAACACAGGCTATGTGATCCTAATGCTGCTTTTTTTGGTAAATCGATCGTGGCTGCTTCCCGTTTCAATTTCAGTATTGAAAGAAACTTGATCTACACAGGACCAAAGAGCAGATGTAACCGAGGTCCAGTCCTGATGTAGTAACATCCTTTTTGTAGCCTGGGGAAAGTCACATAATCTTTGAATTTTTAAGGTTCAAATTTTGTAATGCAAAATAATTATAAAGATGTTGTGATGTTAACCTGAGCCACATTAGTTGTGAGAGAACTGCTTAGATGTTCTTCGTAAAGGATGGTGAAGAGGAAGTTGTGCTAGGCAAGAGGTTGTATTAGAGATTCATCTGAGTAGCAAAATTCAGATACTGAACATGACCTGGGTGTCCCTAAAGATGAAAGAGCACTGGGATTTGGGGTTCAGTATGACCTTGATTATTATTTTGTTCACAGAATCAAGTCTGTTTTGTTAGAAGAACTTCGTATTCTTCCTTAACTTTCACATGTCCAATTTCAATTGCTTTTTCTGATCAGCCGAAAAGGTCATTCTCATTAGGAGACAAATAACGTAAATTGGATGCATTCAATTTGCATGTTTGAATATGCAAATGAACACACTTCTCATTTTTCTTCCCAAGTACTGACCTCTGAGACAAACAGAATTTATTCTACTCGAAGCTGAAAGTGAACTTCTCTGCAATAAAGATGGCTGTGTGTCACAGGGCATCTGACATATTTTATCTTCTTGTGATTCCAGATATTTGATGGCAGACAGAAAACCCGTGGCAAGATTTTGTGAGAATGAAAAATTAGAAGTCAGCCCAGATTCCAGTTTTTCTGTAGAAACAGAAGTGATTAAGTGAAATTATTAGACTTGTTCAAGGCCAACATCAAAAATAGTTTTAAAGACTTGTGTTTAAGATTGATGGTACCAGCAGCCCCTTGATGCAGACTGGGAATGTAGCCATGGAACAATCCCAACCTCCAGCAATAAGGAAACAGAGACTCAAGGTCACTTGCAAGCTGAGATGCTTTATATAGCACATCTCAATGCTTGCTTACTTTCTGGACTGACCAGAGGTTCTTACAGTACCAAGGATTGTCCTTTTATTAGGTAATCAGTATGAGTGATTATCAGATGAGAAAAATCTTGCCATCGTTATCTGTGATGGACAATACACCATTATTCTGCAATAGAATTAAAAAATATCACCAGACTTTATTCTTTAGTAACTAGGTTGAGAAAGGGTGTGATCCAGTATTACTTTCCAGTTCCTTGAAAAATAATTACGCACTAAAAATTGTAATACATCAAAAATTTAATTACACTAAAAGTGCTTACTAATGTTTTGTTATTACTCTGTTTAATCTTGGCATCTTCATGCCATCCATTAATTTATTTCAGTAAAATCTACAGGTCACATTGTGGAGTTCTTATTATATTTCTATGTAGTCAAAACTCCCATTTTTTTCCCAGAGTTAGCTTAAGTGAAGACATTGATTTGGGGTACATGACTTTGTGCATGCAATGATGCATCTAACAGGAGAAGATAACTAAAATAATGCTTGAGTTTATGTATAATTCAGATTTGTCTATAGTAATTTTTTCAGTTTATAAAACATTCTTAGTTCTTGTATTTAATTCAAGCAGCCATTTAACTATCTTCTCCATTTTAAAATAGAGCATTTGTTTGGGACACAAACTTCAATGCTCCCCTTAAGTAAGTAAAATATAAACTGCATAGTAAGATGGTAAGCTGAAGAGGCACTCCAACAGTAATGAAACTATATTTTTCTTGCTTTCATATACATACTCAAATTCACATGAAAGAATAACATAAGCTGCTGCTTTTTTGTGAAGGCAAAAATACTGTTTTCAGAAAAGTCAAGAGACAATGATTTTGTAAAAGAAGGTAATACCCAGACTTTGATGGAAATCAATTCAGGATACATATTTTGGCTCCTGTAAAGAAATCCTGTAGAGGACACAAATTCTCAACAACACTCTCTTCTGTACAAGCTTATTTTAGTACTGTGGCATGGTAAGTATATTTTGGAGAACTTTAACCATAAATGAAAATAAGCACACATACACACAGATATAAATACACAGACACATTATGTCTAAGATTGCATACTATATAAAAATCCATTTAATGATTTGAAATTGTACACTTTAAAATCTATTGTATGAGTGAATCTTTGAAGAAATTCTTGAAAAAGAAAATGCAGTAAACTTGTCCTGCTGACATTGTGCAGAAGTATTTCTTATTCCATAACACAGGGCAGGAAGAACTATCTGAAAATTATTGTCTGTAGTCATTTCTTGGCTCATTAATCCTTTATGAGGCTTGTGTTTGTGCAGAGCAAAAGGACAATATAGTTTCTCACGTTTTCTCTTACTCTCAGTGCTAAAAATGGCATTGGCCAAACAGAAGAACATATTTGTGATTGCTTTGAGTGTACAGTGTAGCTCACAAGCATTCCTCTCTCTAACAGTGGTGGCTGGAATAGCTCCCTCTGCTCAGCTATACTGTTCCTTCTGTGTTGTGAAGGCAGAATGAACTGTGAACTAGAGAATTCATTCTGATAAAAATTTCATTTTCACTAGGTTGTTTTCCCCAGATCTGTCTGGCCATGAGTTGCTGTGTCAGTACTGCTGAGGGGTAACAGGAACAAACTGAACAAGAACAATGCTGAAGAGGATCAGCACCACAACCCGAGAGGTACTTGCTAAAGTACTTTTACAAAGTGCCCAAATGAAATCCTCACTTGGGTTTTACAGTGGCTCTATGGAGATTATTAGCCTGCAGTAATATAAAAATCAATTAGATGTGGGGAACTTGGAGTTGTACAGTGTCTGCTGCAGTATTACTTCACAAGTGCCAAATTATGTGATAAATTTTAGAACATGAATAGACAAAATAGTTTTTGATTCAGATATTCTGCAAGGTTCTTTAGGCCACAGAGAAGGAATCTGAGGCTTCCTTCAGAGCTATTTGACAGGAAAGTTAATGTTCCCTCAAACATGACATGACTCAAGGTATAATCAGAATATATGAAGGGTAGAAGGACTGAACAGCAGATCCTGCTGCATGGAGATAGTGTGAAATTTGGGAATCAGTGGTGGGGATGCAAGACAGAGGAAGGGAAGGAGTATGTCTGAATTTCAGCCATTAAAAAATTGTATCTCACTAAGGTGCTGCTATTGTTTTACTGAGAGTGTGGGGACTTGGAGAGATGATAAGCTCAGTGCCATGCTACCTCTGTGACTACTACAACAGGAAATCCAAAGGTATGCCATAGCCTATGGTGGTGTTTAGGACAAGAGCAGTGTTAATTCCCTCACAGGTTTGCTAGCAGCCTGAATGCATTCCAGACTAAATACCACTTTGGTAATAGAATTGAAGTAGGGAGAAGACCTGTCTGAGAGAGGTTGGTTGTTTTCTGACTTTGTTGATGATATCCAGGTGTTACTATAAAACAAATAGGTCTGAAATGATATTCTAATGATGCTAATTCTGGGAGCATGTGACTATAAATGGATCAAAGCATGTTGTGGGCTAGGGTTTAAAGATGGTCAGCATATACTTGGAGTAAAGGCACTTGGCTACCCACAGTGGTAAGAGGACAGAGTGTGGTGTAGGGAGGTGGACTATCAGGCTACAGAAACAGGGTTCAGTGCAGATGTGACTTCGTCAATAGTAAAACTCTGCCATATGCTGTGCAGCACTACCAGAACTTCAAAAAAACCCTCCATCCTGTGCAATACTTTACCAGTGACTACAAACTGCAGAGTTATTTCCTATGGGTTGTTGTTTTTACTATTCAGGATGAAGCAAGCCCTTTGTTTCCAGATTTTCCTGTGTGCTGTATGGTGACTTTTAATGTACTCTTTTAATGTATGTTTACCTTTTGGCAAATTAACAGCAATCCAAAAAATATGGTTTCTGTAAAAGAAAAAAGTTTTGAGGTATCGACAAGATGTAAACCAGTATGAATGTATCCTATGAAACACTGTTAACTTTGTACTATCTCTACAGTTTAAATGAATGATTACTCACAGAATTACATGATTTAGAAACAAAAGACCATCTGTCTCCAACAGATGACATCTTTATAACCTTAGCAGTACTGAAAATAGAACAGCTAGATTCTGTGTGTTTTTCAGTAACTGGTTTGTAGGACATAACATTTGTAGCACATAGAAGAATGAATGAAGGAATGGTGTACCTGCTTTCACATCGGAGAAATTCCTTGTTCCTGTGCTTCTCTGAAAACACAGCAGCCTTCTGTCCTCCCAAGTATGATACAGAGCTAAGCTCATCATCAGCTCTGAACTTGTCACATGATGGGCCATTGGGACTTTTATCCTTTTTTTACTTTATAAGGTGAGACCATAATTTTGGGAAGGCCTGACTACAGCAGCCAGATCATTGTGGAACATGTGGAAAATAGGGTGAATTGGCTAGAGGCAATAAAGCTGAAGGACACCCATAGCAAGGCCAAAGGTATGATTATCTCTTTAGGCCAGGGAGAAGATGCATTGTTATGTCATGTCATAGTTCTTAGAGGCTGAGCCATGCATGACCACATCTTTGATGAGAAATGGGGTCAGTGACCATCATCATATACCGATAGAATGAAAGGATGAATACTAACACTTTCAACCTTACGTAGATAAGGCTGGGAGTTGTCCCTCTCCTGCCATTAGCAGCTTGTAGGAGAGCAGGGTGCACCTGGTCAGGCAAAGAAAACACCTTTTCAGCGAGTTCCAGATGCAGCTTGAAAGCCAGTAATGTAGACAGACTCTTTTCTCTCCAGCTTCTCTGTTGAAAGACCAGATGTGTGTCTTTTCTATGTAGGATTCATCTGACAGTGAGAGGGCTTGGGCTGACTTCATCCAGCCCATGGATGAGATTTACTGAGGGAATGGCAAACAGACAGGTCAGGGAGTAGTGGCATTGTCATGAAGAACTTTTGACCATGCCTGCACACTTCTCTTTAGAATTTAAGAAAACCCAAGACACAGTAAAATGGGGGCATCATTTATCCATGGTGGCATATGCTAAACCCACATCACTGTGGGGGATTGACAGGGTCTGCTTCCATAGCTGACCTGTCCTAGATTCATGGTGCCTCCATGAATCCTCCACGAAACAGCTCCAGATATCAGACTGTTAAGAGACTTTCAGGTATCCATGCTATTTGACTAGACAATCCAGGCAGAAGATGGGGCAACAAGACCATCTGCAACATTTCTAACACAGTTGGTGGCATCCCCAGCTTTCTGAGATCAGGTGAAAGGGATGTGTCATGACACTATAGCAGCTGACTCATGCTCACACTCCACCACTCTTAAACTGGGATATTGGACTTTAAAAAAGGGTTTTTTTTAATTTTATTTTTATTATGAGAATGTAGACTGGCATGTCCCTCATTTAGAATTTCAGTACCTGTAAAGATGTACACACAGGAACTTTCTCACAACTCCAGGGTAACTTTAGAACGCTGGTGGATGCTAAGTCCAGTCACAGAGGCAGATCACAGTCCTGAAGACTTCTGCAACACCACTATACCCAGAGGAACTCCTGTTCCCCAGCATCTTCAGTGGGCACCAGGCAGGGTGAGGTTTTGTTTTTTTTTGTTGGATGTGGTTAATCTCTGCAACCTACCCAGAGATCAGTGGGTAGATATGGCATAGACAGAGGTTCCAGGTGGAGCAGGTCAGGGGCCTATTGGGACATTCAGGGCCCTGACAGCTTGCCCCAGGGAACAGGTGAAGGACAGTTCCTACTTGTACTTGGTCTGAATGTACTTTGAGAGATGACAAGTATACCAAGGAACACAGGAAGATAGAACTATGTCTTTTGATGTCTTGTGTCTGTCTTTTCTGAGCTGGCTTCAGGATGGAGGGCTGACCATTACGTGATATTTTATCTTGTAGTTTTTTCAGTCCTCTTTTTAAGTGTATTCTGGTATTCAAGACATAGTCCTTGGCAATAACCTCTCTATGCAAGTCAGAATAGGTGGAAGTGAAGAAAGCAGATGACAGAGAAGTGCATGGACAGTAGTCTCTACAAAACCCTTGTATTTGGAGGTCCTGTAGGACAGCTACATGCTTTTCTGCGTGTTGTGTAGACTGACCTTTCATCTTGCCCTTCTTCATACCTTCTCTTCCCAGGCCAAGGGTTCCAACAATAAAATGGGGGGAAAAAAAGAGCAGGCACAGTATGATAGTGACTTTCAAAGGGTGCCTTATGCAATGGAATGAGCTTTGTCAGGGGAAGTTCAGATCTTACATTAGGAAAAGGTGTTTTCTCACTGGAACAGGCTCCCCAGGGAAATGGCCATGGCACCAAGCCTGTCAGAGTTCAGGAAGCATCTGGACATTGCTCTTAGCCATATGGTTTAGTTTCAGGTAGTCCTGCAAGGAGCAGGGAGTGCAACTCGATGATCCTTATGGGTCCCTTTCAACTCAAGAGTTTCTGTGATTCTATGTGACACACCACATGAAAAATACAGTCAAATATCACTTGTGTCTTGTAGCATAGACATAAATGGAGAATTCAGCATCGGGTATCTCTGCAGTTGCAATCACTGGCAGGGTGGGTATAATTTGAGTTTAATGTATGGCTTTCAGGACCTAAAATTAGGATGATGGAAATATTTTAAAGAGTTGGATGAATCACAACCTATTCCTTGTTCTATCCTCCCACCTTTGAGATAGTATGGAATCTCTGGAGTCCTTCACTCAAATACTTAGATATACCCAAATGTTTCAAGTCACTAGAGATGGGTTTTATTTTTATATGTGGGTCAGAAGACTATGTATCATCCCAGGAGTTGAGAATCCTGCCATATTTTCGTTACTTGGAGGTATAATTACTGTAATGTAATATCTCTTTCAGAAAGGAAATTAAACTCTCAAGAACAAATTAGCTAATTTCACATGACCGACATGATTTTTGTTCAAAGGCCTGCTAGAGTTGAGTCCAGTTTCTGAAAATAAGTGTTGTCTTGTTTTGTAAAATAACCTCTGCTCATAATGTCAGCATTCCACTGGTGGAATGAATGTGTGTCATAAAGTCTGTGGATTGAATACTGGTCATCAGAGCTCTATGAGGTGTGTAGTCTTTGGTGGGATAATTGCATAAAGTTCTCCTAGCTAGAAGATCAGACTTGACAGTTTTAGTGGCCTGTTTCAGTCTTCCAGCCTTTGATGGCTTGAACAATGTCCATAGGCTTATACAGCAATGAGAAGCTTTAGGATGGCAACTGGCAGATGCCGTAAAAGTGTATTTTATATATGACTGTTGCAAGAAGGAATACCTGATAAAATTTATTTACTATGTCCTTGAACAACATTGAATTCTCCACATTAGGTGGTGCCTGTGGAGCAAACCTATTCATTTTGCTAATGAGACAGAGGAGGAAGATAAAGATTTAAAAAATGCTTGGCATCGTATTTTATTAGTCACCCAATATAATTATTGACAGGGATCGAGGATGTTAAGTTCCAGAAAAGGACTACTTATTATCTTAACACTCCTGAGATGCATTAAACACATTTGAATTTAATTAGAAAAGAGTATCCATGATTTAAGAATAAATCTTGCACCTATTAATTTTATAAATTAAGATGATTAATTTCCTTTAAAATTTCTAGCATTTTGGATAAAAGTCCTTCATAAAAGGTGCATGGCTTACTTTCAAAGTCTGAATTTATACAATGTGATTTTGTCACCCGTACTGAAAAATGGTTGTAGCTTAACAGTGGATAGATTTTTTAAGCGTCTTCTGTGTGGTATTTAACAGTACAGTCATCTGAGTCATGATGAGTCAGATACTGAATTTAAGAGAGAAAAAATAAAATTATTTAACTAATACCAAAAATGGGTTTTTTATTGCTTACGTATTTGGCAGTGCAACCTATCTTCTCAAAAAATCATAAAATTCCATTTCTCGAAACTATGCAACTAACAAAAAATAGCTTGAGGATAGTTCAGAGTAAGCACAGATGGTCCAGCAGATTAATGACTTAATTTTTTTTAAAGGACAATGAGTACAGCCATGTTAAGTAGTCAGAAACTGATAATGTGGGTGGATATTTGCAGTTTCATCATTTATAATACAGCTAATGCGTGGTCACATCTTTTAGAATCAATAGTAGATTGGCAGACTAAGATGTCTAATGAAAGATGTTGACTGGCCCACAAATCAAAGGACAATATTCCAAAAGGACAGAGAAACAATGGAAGGTAAACGATGATCAATGCTTGCAGAGAAACCACAGATAGAGTGATGAGTGAGACTCTGTAGCCTGTGTGGTGTGTTGTAAGGGACTTTTAACAGATATTTGTTTTGACATTGCCTAGCCTTGATGGCTTGTTGTGGGGCAAAGGTGTGGTTGATTGCCTCAAAGCTTGCTGAGCCTCAGGATGCCTCCAGCAATGGGAATCCTCTAGCTGCAAGACAACGAGGTGCCATTGTCCACCACCCAAATCCTCCAGCTAACAGATAATGACCTCCTACATTCCGAGGTAAGAGGCACCATTGTCCACCAACTACACCCTCTGGGTGCCATCTGCCAGATAATGATGGACATCCCCTCCAGCTGCAGGTCCAGGAGGCACCACTGTCCACCATTGTCCACAACTGACAGCACTTCCAGCTGCTGAGATCATGAGGCTGGGAATTGCTCAACTCCAGGGAAACTGACAGAGGCAGGAGGATACCTACCCAGAGCATGGGGGATACCTGCCACTGAAGAAGAGATGACTATGGATCATCAGAATGCTACTGGACCTATGGTGATGACTATCCTTCTTCTACACAACTACAGATCATCTGGATCCATGGTGATGACTGTCTCTGCTTTGGCATCCCAAATCTTGCTTCCTTCTAGCTACCCCCCTTTCCTGTTTTTAACTTTCCTGTTGCCATTTCTCTCCCCCTTGTGTGACCAATAATAAAGTCTCACTCCCTAACAGTATTTTGACCTCGTTTGTGTCTTAATTCACATTGGGGGAATTGATCAAACACTCCTGAGGCTAATTGGACCAGGACACATGTATGCAACAAAGCAAAGTGCAGCAGGGCCTGGAGTAATTTGAAACGATACCATGTAGGCACTTCAAGAGTGAGAACTAAACAGAGACTGAAGAGAAACCACAGGACTGAAGAAAGCATCTGTTCTGGGAGAACAGAAAAATCATTTGTGATGCTTTGGTTTCAGAGACATATGTTGGTTCTATTCAGCCAGTGGTAAAACAATATTAAAGCTTCTAATGATTATTTACTAACATAAATATTATTGACTTTGCTCTCAGATAACTCTTTTGGACCCCATTATGGTGTTGCTATGGAACCAACCTATGATATTGGCAAGTTATATTCCATATGGGCAAACATGGCACTTGCAACCAGTAATGTAAGTATTACATCAGGAAGTTTCCAAAGTTGAGAAAGAAAAAAAAAAGAAGAAAAAGGAAATTACATTATTTTAAAGGATGTATTTATTCTGGTTGACAAATCACTACTAATGCTAGTGGCAGATGACACAAAAGACTTGGCAAATACTGGAAATAACAGTGGCAAATTACAAAGGTGAGCTAATCATATGGAGCAATCTGAAATGTTTGGGAAGCAGAAAACCTAAGATGCTTAATTCAGTCAAATGTGCATGGATGGACCGGAAACAAGGGGCCAAGGTCCCATCTACAGAACCAGGGCTGTATCTGGAGGACATTGGTTCAGAACAGAAATGATATTGCTGCTGGTTGATATGAGCAAAGTTCAGAGGTAGCTGCTCTTTTCTACATCAAGGAAATGATTGCTATAGCATTTGGATTAAAATGTCCCTAAAACTGGCTTTACTCTGTGTAAGCAAGTAAGTGGACATGGCAATCAAACCCCAAAATAAAGAGCCATTAATCTTACTTCAGGTCTGCCCCAAGGAAGCCTTTTACCTACAGCCAGGCCTAGGATAGCAGGAAGACAGTAGCAGACACAGGTGTATTCAAATGTACATTCCACTTACTTCTGGGAAGTAATCATATTTTTCATCTCTGTATCTGTGTGCTGTTCTCCTCTGCAATGATTAAGATGCTCTGTAATAGAGAGCATAAAACAAGGAGGTGATTTTACATGTGTTCATAGAATTGCTGAAACTGAACCTAGAATACTGCTTTCAGTTCTTCTGCCTGTGTTTTAATAAGTATGTTATAAGTTTGGAGAGAATTCAGAGCTGAAAAAAAGAATTGAGTTCATGATTGAGAAAAATCTTTAAATAGTAAATTTACTTAGACTGAACCTTTTCAACTGACTGAAAGGAGATTTTGAGGTGAGTTGTGATTAGCAGGAATTAAATATTGAACACACCATAAAGAGAAGAAGTGAGTTTTCACCCTTTTCATCCATCCACTCCAGCTGAGCACCTTTCAGAGGCTAATTGAATCTAACAGCAATCTCTGGGCTCATAACAGACTTAAACTGGTGAAAAGGAGATTTATTTGGTTTTGTTTTGTTTTGTTGATTTCTTTGATTCTTCAGTTCCATAATAATATTGACCCTGGCAGTAGTTTTGGAATTCTACCAATAAATACTTACTTCAAGAATCAGCCAAATCAGCTGTGGATACACAGCGTGGAGCATATGTCCCTGGGCTTGGTCACATCTGTATAGCAGGTGAACTTTGGCTTATAGATGCACCCACATATCCTTGAAGATTTCCTTTTATCTCATTCCTAGCCAAACGTAAGCTGCAATGTGGTGTGGGTTTTGTTTTGTTTTTGTTTTGATTTGAGGAGTGTTTTGAATGCTCACAGTGGGACATGACAGACACAGTAAAGATGAGTGGAAGCAAAGTGAGCTTTCAGTCTCTTCATGCTGTCTAGATATGGAACTGAAACTGTGCTAGCTTCATGACATGACTTATACTTCCTTTACATGACAACATCAAACTCCTGCAGAGTTTATGCCTCTGACTACAATAAACTCTGCATGTTTTCTGACTCCAGGCTCATATGAGCAAAGCAAATTAAGGACCAATAGGGCTTTTATTTATCACTGAATCCAATTCCTTGTTAGTGAAAGCAATCTCACTAAGCTATTTAAATGTGGATCAAGCTCTAACTTAGAAGTAGTACAGGTACTTTACTCAAATGTTAATTTCAAAAGCTTGATCAAAACTGTATTACTTAGATTGTGCTTTTTTCTTCTCTTTTGGGAGAATTATCAATATATTTATAACTGTCTCTCTATAAAATCCAGCAGATACCTACATGAGTCTATACTGGACTAGTTCATATTGATTTTTTTTTTGTGCTGATGTTCTAATTTTTAATTTAAATGTCTTTCCCTTGGCTGTTTCAAAAAATAAATAAAATTATGATATAATACAGCACTTAGGTGGGGAGTCGGTGTTACTGGATTGATACAGTGAAGATACAGGCTGGAACTATTTGGAACAAAAAAATAAAAGCAAACAAATAGAAAGTAGAGGTTATGACTAGAAATGAAATGTCAGTCAGCAATCTTTCAAGCTGAATCCAGACCCAAGACTGATTGATCCGGATTTTTCAAGTTATAATAGAATTCTTGCTATGTTTTAGTTTGCCAAATAATCACCCAATAAACAACCTTATTGTATATCATTATGATAGCATAACATTTCTTTTATACCATGATAAAGTTATTTTAACTTTTGAATCTTTCTTTCTATCTTCCATAATTGGCTTTTGAGTATGTGACATGCTGGGTATCCTCTGTGGCATGTATTTACCCTGAGTTCTCTTTGAAATCACTCTCAGAACATACTAAATTGGACCTCAGGCTTCAATCTGGCCAATTCTTAGGCAGTACCTTGAATAAAAGCGTGTAAGTACTCATATTAACTGAAAGAACAACTATTTTCTGTTTAGTCAGTCCAAGCTGCATTTGGCTGAATGATGACTTGAAAGGAAGATATCACCTATTCAAATGCTGTGAGATAAATTTAGATTTAAAGGCATGGTGCCAATTTCACATTTACAGTTAAAGAGAGTGATCTCAAATCCATTGGCACAGCCTGAGGGAACCTTCCAAGTGAAACCGTTCCAACTTTAGAAACTTAAATTTTAGACAATTCAACTGAATTTTATTAGCTTGAATATCCCAACATTTTTTTTCCTGGAGATTCTCAGAGGAAACCCTGTGCACAGAAAACCCTCCTTGGGGATTCAGGGTACCAGACACTTACTGGGTTATCCTGAAGCTGAAAAATGGTCTTAAAACTAGGCTGAAACGCAATAAAGTGAGCAAAATCTATCAGATCTTCTCAACTTTTACACTAAGGGGTTAAGCACCACTAAGTGTAAGTTTAATAGAAGTCTGCTTTTCATTACTCTTTTTGTGTGTGCGTATCTGTACAATGCCAGTGATACTGAGAAGCAGAATGAAAGCAGGAATTGAACGGTTAAAGCTGAAAGCATAGAGGATAACTTTACTAATAGCACTATTTCAGCTTAATTAGCAAAACAGCAAGGATTGCATGGTACAGATAAGAAGCTGCACTAATGGTATTGTTCTGGCTTGCTTGGTGAAATGATGCACCTTATCTATAAGACAGTAGAACTAACTAGACTCAAACCTTGGGAGTAGAAGGAAAACTAAGACCATATAAAGTGTGGAATGAACAAAATGTTCAAGATAGAGGCAAGGTCAGCAAGGCATGCAAAACTGCACAAAGGGGCAAACAGCTGCATAATAAGGGTGTCCAAAGGGTACTGAGGAAGAGGAGGTGCTTCATCTTCACGACCACCGAACGACCACCAGGACCATGGGACTGATGCCAGGAGGGAGGAGATGGAGGAGAAGTATATGATAATAATTTCCAAGAACTAATTATAATAATAACCACCCATTCCTGGAAAGAATGAATATGTATGAACATTTAATGTATAAAAACTGTGAAGTTTTTGTCCCTGGTTGCACAAGTTTGGTGGAACGATCCCCCTTGTGCCCAGCGCTGAATAAACAAATACCTGCTACTCAGAGATACAAGTCTGTTGTAATTCTTTTCCAGCCTTTTCTCGGCCTCACCAGCATGAGAAAGTGTTCTATTTACACCTAAATCATGTATAGCTTACACTTAGACCAGGCTCCTTAGGGTTACTGATGTCCGAAGAATGGCTGAGGACAGTCCCTCCAGCACTGTCTTGTTTTGTCTGAAATACGGATGAAAAACATCTCGAGGTCTTTTAACCATTCTCTGGTGCAAGGTACCTCAGATTTGATTGGCAAGTTTTTCTTCTGGTATGCTTCAAAATACCACTTTTGTACTCCCAGCAGAAATCAACGGATGCATCAGTCAGCCTTTTCATCAGTTTGCAAGAGCTTCCTACTCTAGACTGAATTACCTTTAATACAAATAGATTTTCCTGCGGTGGCCACTGTGACCTTCCTTTGTGATGCAGACACCTCAGAACTCAGCAATAACTTCTTCCCAAGAAAGGATCAAAGCTATTTCCACCCCTACCCTGCCTTTTTAGCGAATATAAATGTGTATCATGTTTCTGATGATTCATCTGCCAGAAATGGAAGAAAGAACTTGCCAGTCCACAGTATGAGATAAATTATGCTCTGTATCTCCTCTTCAGGTTTATTTCGAATTCAATAGGTTAAAAAGAAAACATACAGCCCAAGTGGAAATAGAAGGCTCAGTTCTTCTAATCCTAGTTTTAATTTCTCTAACAGTTACAAAAAATGCAGCTCATTTCCTTACAATCTCCCAGTGTTTAATATCTGTGCAGATAAAGTTAGAAATGCATGAAATCCTTGGTGCCTAGATACAACCCTCAGACCTCCTTAATGAAATAAACTTAGTTTCAGATTCCATGAGCTGTTCCTTGGCAGTGGGTGAACCACGAACTAAACCTCACCTTGTGCCTAGATTCCTAACTGACTGGGAGTGGGTATTGGTATGTACTGGCAGAGGTTCCCAAGAGCCTACAGATTCCTTGCCTTAAGCCTAGCTCCTCTTCCCTGACTCCTAACTATGGCTTTTGCTTTGTCTTTGTCTTTTCACTATGTCTCTTCTTCCCTCTCCAAACTGCTTCCTTCTTCCATCCCTTCTTGTGGGTCATCTTTGTTCTGGGGTCAACTTGCTGCTTACCTGTGGCCTGAACTCCAGCCATACTACTCATTTTCCTGGTATTAATTAGTATGTACATTTTAGCATAGGGATAGCTGGTTGTATCTCTGCTTGTTCCCATTTTCCCCATTTGATTGGATCTTCTGGTCTCCCCAGTTCTTAGATCCGGTTTGTTTTGTCTTCATCACAAATCTGGTGAAGGCCTAACACTAAGTTTTTACAACCTGATTATCATCCCATTGTAATTTATTGTGTGGGTCTTGTATACAAGATGATGAAAGGTGGGAACCTGTCTGTTCTATCCCAGTATTTTTATAGGCAGCTCTGAGAGAATCTGGTTTCTCTGGGGTCAGGTTCTCACAAAACAAAGTTATCTACTTTTGCCAGCTGTGTTTGTTGTTATAATAGAAGATATTGCTTCTACCTATAAACCTTGCCTTCAGTTACACTGTTCAGTCTGGACCAGCTCCTCAGCAGAGAATGAACAGCACTAGCTGCTCTCACTAGCTCAACTCTCATGTCAGATTCCTCTTGGCAGCTACAGATGCTTTCACCTCTTTCAGTATCTGAAGAAGGAAAGGAGATTGGAGATAAGTGGGAATAGGTGAAGAAAAAACCCAGGATGAGTAATAATATTGCCTGTCAGACAGAATCGAGTGCTATGCAGGGAATAGCTGCAAAGTAGGACAGCTTTTCCCAAGAAGCAGCTCAAAGGCTGTGCTCCCTGCTCCCTCAGCTGTGCTTTTAATGGTCTCCTGTTCCTACAGCCTTGGGGAATACCTAAGGTCTCCATCCTTGAGCAGCAGGCTTCAGGAGGAGGGAGAGTGAGAGTGTTTCTGGCCTCTCACACCCATGGTGTGATTCTACCTGCAAATACCTTGTCTGTGTCTTCCCAAGTATCAAAAGAACAAGAGTGGAACCATGGCCACACTGAAGCTGCAGGAAGTTCTGCATCCATTCCGCACTATAAGAATTCTATCAGTCAAAGATTACTTTCGCGAACTCTAAAATGTCATCAGCTTTTAACAAAAAAAAAAAAAAGGCCAGGGACTGGGGAGTGACTATAATTGGAATTATAATTGTCATCGACATCATGTATATAGTATCAATAGATGTAAATATGCAGAAAACGATGGTTATTTTTGATATTTCTTTGGAATAATGATACGTGTTTGGATTGAAAAAAGGGTTTGATTGGCTAAACCACGATCTATAATTTATAGTGTGTCCTAGATTAATAGTCTTTCATGTATATTTAGACAATTGATCTACTCGCAAACTCAGAAACAAAGAAGATTGCCTGTGTGCATAGGGAATGGGGAAAAACAGGAGACTCAGGCAAAAACCAATGTGCCAGAAACCACTCAAAGGCAAAAAGCTGCTGCGGGGAAATGGAAGAAGACAAGTGTGAACTGAAGTTTTAAGTAAAAACTTTCAGACCAGAAATTCTGATGCATTTACATGGTTGAGTTCAAGTAGGATGGACTGGAGTCAAACACCCCTGGCTCTCTCGTGAGTTCAGTGGGGGTGGCTGCTGTCCCCGAGGGGGAACTCTAACCCCTCTTCACACTCAGCTCCCGAGGGGGCAATGTGGATAGGTCTGGGTGGCTCTTGCAGATGGGTCTCTGCTGATTCCCCTTACTGGGAAGGGGCTTCCCCCCAGCTCCTGTCCTGCAGCTCTCCCCATCCCCACCACTGCCCCTCAGGAGCCTCCAGTCCCCACGCTCAGGGCAGTGCCAGTGCCCAGAGGGGCACAAACCCCTTGTGGGTGATACCAGCACCGTCCTCACCGCCCCCTCCCCAGACCATTGTCCCTCTGCTCTCCAGAGTGTCCTGTCTCGCCCCAGTGTGTCCTGTTGTTGTGGTTTAACCCCAGGCA
>NW_008669722.1:0-20444 GCF_000695815.1 Acanthisitta chloris
AAGAAGGCCCAGTAGAACTCAGTAGTCTTGCTTAGATTTGTATTATGATCTGACTTACAGAAAATACAGTGATTTGCCAAAAAAAGAGTGTCTTCATATTTTTCTTTATTGTCAGTACAATGATTTTAATATTTCCTTTGAGAAAAGACAGGAAGCAATTTATGGGACGAAAGCTTTGCTGAAGGACAGGTACCAGTTATGCTGTCTGGTACTTGTTACACTACTTCTCTGGCATAAGGGTAAAGGAACCATCCAGCACTTGTGCCAGACTTTAGCATGTCATACTTGTGAGTGAGATCTTTACACATGAACTCTATCACTCATTTCATGGGGGCTAGCTGTATCAGCTCATGAGTTTTTCCTGGAACCCATTTTTACCAATTTTTCCGGGGTGTTTCATTGATGAAGGCCCACAGAGGTTTCATGTAGTGGAAACAATCTGGCCACATGCCTAATTCTGATGTTGTTTTTATGCTTCATAGAGATAAGTTACTTTCTGCTTAATTTAAATAGGGATTCACATCTCTACTTTGGTTCTGAGCATAAAGATGATATCAAAGAAAGAAAATCTTTAAATAACAACCGAAGTCAGTGATATCCTTCCCTGGTCTTAACCACCATTTTAGTCTGATCCTCTTTTTAGGAGCCCCCAAGCCTGGGGATATTCTTCCTGCCCTTTGGAGAAGGGCAATCAAGATGTCAAGGCAAGATTACAGGTGATACAAAGAGACAAAAGATTTTTCAAATTGGACTATCTTGACCCTTTTGGAGTAATTTTGATTCATCTTTCTTTGCATGCTGATCTGTCATTTGATGAGGCTTGTTGGTGTGACATCAAAAATGCAGGGCTTTGCATTCTTCTTTCATCTCTCTCTCTGTTCCCCTCTTTCTGTGCATCCCTATTTGTCCTGCTTTTAGCTGCCTCTCTGAATAATCAGTGATTTTCCCAGTTCAGCGTGGTTTTTAGTCTCCCTGTATAATCTGTATCCTCTTAGTGGGTCTGTCTAGAGCCTTATATTTCTACTTCCTCCAGCTTAATGATGGTGATAATCCACAACTGAAGAGCTTTCTTAAAATAACATTCATTGAAAGCACAAAGCAGTTACAAAATGAGTCGCAATCAAAAAACAAACAAACCAGAATAAAAAGATAGCACTAGGTGTGTATGCTGGACTTCCAGGTGAAAACCATTCTCTTCACAAACAGCCTGGATATAGCTCCAGAAGATCCTGAGGCAAAGAAAAGATTATCTGGTGATGGGTATGTGCTATGGACGTGCTGGTTGGGGTGAGGAAATGAGCAAAACCTTTTTGAATTAACCTGCAGTTCAGTCTGTGGGCAAGGTGAAACCAACTGGGACTAGAATTTGGTGCCTAGGAACACAACTGAAGATGTGCTTGGATATGATGTGGTTTTGTTTGCAGCAAGACATGAAGGAGTGGACCTCATTATGAGTGAGGAAGATGAATAGTAGGATATGAATCCGGCAGATCTGGACATATTTTGGAATCAAGCTGAGTTCCCATAGAAAGGAGCTCTGTATGACAGGGGAACTCAGGAAAGCTGGCAGGAATATAAGGATAGTCTCTGGCAGGCACAAGAACATTCTGTCACAGAATGCAGATGAATTGGGAGATGAGTTTGTCTAAACAGAAATGTGACAGAGCTACAATGCCAAAATGCAATGTACAGTGTGGGGACATGGGGAAAAGCTATACAAGACAGGTAGGAAAGCATCCCCTAGGCATGGATCTTCCCCACTGGCTTTGCTGGGGAAATGCCAGCTCCATAGGAAAAGGCTTAGCAGCCTGTGAAGGGGCATTTGGGATCTCTGAAGTCACTCAATGCTCCACTGTATTGTTCTCTCTGTGTAAGTATTACATATGTGTACAGTCATAATATCTGACTTTCCACAGTTTTTCCACATTTTCCACAGTCTTTCCATACTTCCCTGCTACTGTACTAGCAATTTAATTAAATCAGGGTTTAGGGCATGCCTATAGTATCTTCTTGGTGAAGAGTGTCTGGAATGTTGCCTGGTGGAAAAGGACCTGGGGGTGCTGGTCAACAGCAGCTGAAGATGAGCCAGCAGTGTGCCCAGGTGGCCAAGAAGACCAATGGCATCCTGGCCTGTATCTGAAACAATGTGGTCAGTAGGACTAGCGCAGTGATCATTCCCCTGTACTTGGCACTGGTGAGGTCACACCTTGAATCCTGTGTTCAGTTTTGGGCCCCTCATTTCAAGAGATTCTGGGGTGCTGCAGCATGTCTAGAGAAAAGCAACAGAGCTGGTCTGAAGCACAAGCCTTTTAAGGAGCAGCTGAGGGAACTGATGTTTAGCCTGAAGAAGAGGGATCTCAAGGAGAATGCCATTGCTCTCCACAAGTACCTGACACAAGGTTGTAGTGAGGTGAGGGTTGGTGTCTTCTCCCAAGTAAAAAGTGATAGGACAAGAGGAAGTGGCCTCAAGGTGGGCCAGAGGAGCTTTAGATTGGATATTAGGAAAAATTTCTTCACTGAGATGGGGACCAGGGATTGAAACAAGCTTCCCATGGAAGTGGTTGAGTTGCCATCCCTGGAGGTATTTAGAAGACACATAGGTATAGCACTTAGGGACATGGCTTAATGGTAGACTTGTCACTGCTGGGTTAATGGTTGGACTTGCTGATCTTCAGTATCTTTTCCAACTGAAATGATTGTATGATTACACGATTCACTTCTCTTACAGATAAATATTGAGTTAAAATTTCATAGCTCTACTAAAATATGTGGATCCCCTGGCTGACAAGGGCTAATCCTGGTTGACCTGTTTTATTAAATCTCCCTTACACTGCATGCAACATTTGAATCTCCTTTGAGTACATAATTGTTTTTTCTAACTTTTTCTTCTAGATTTGGTGAGAAATATAGGGTAACAAGAAATCTACATCAGCCTAGCTGTTTCAGAAATTTTGGGCGCAGTTCAGAAGTTTTCAGTAGGATCATGTTTAACTGATGACAAGTGAAGTTCAGAATCACACAATACTTCTCTGTGAGCTGCTTTTTAGCATTTGGGGCTGTGGAAACTGTATGTATTTATAATACATGAGCACAAATCTACTGTGCTTCTCAGGTATAGTGTGCTGGTTTTAAAACTGTTTTTCCTATGCAGCTGAGTTATTTTTAAATATGCAGTGAATGAACATATCTTTAAAAAAACTGTTTGGGTATATAAGACTGACATTTTAAAACAAACATTGTAACTGCTACAGAATTGGGTAGTATTTATGACTTCAGGGAACACAAAAAACCTGAAATGAACATTTGAATGCAGAGCAGTTGTATTCATTTAATTTCTTCTAAAAGAAGTGGATAGTGAATAGTCTGTTGTCAGGGCAATATTTGCTTCTTTTTCTCTCCATAGGTAGATGATTGGATACATAATACCATGCATTAATATGGTTTCTCAGTATCCTGCATCTCAATGGTTCTTGACATGCATAGCAGTGGAGTTTGACATCAGGAGAGACAATGATTACTAAAGTAGATGGGACTAGTATGGAAGAAATCCCATCAAACCCAATTATAGAATTTTTAAGAGAAAACACAGTCTCAAATTAATGACTGAATGAATATAAATGTGAAAAAAAATTACCTGAATTAATGATCTTTTGTGTGTATAATACACTGTTTGTTTTCTCATGTCTGCAAGCTGAATCATGAGACCAAACATAAAACATAGATTACGGAATAATGGTCTGGATTTGTGACACTTCTTAGAGGACTTTAGACCTGTGAACCTGTATGGATTTACCTGAAGACATGGATATAATATCTTCCTCTGTAGCAGATATAAGTTGGTCACCTTATGTCAGAGAAAACCACACTAATTTTCCTCACAAGACAAGCACTCCTATATCTCAAGTGATAAAAGGCACTTCAAAGCAGACATAGACTAAGAAATATTCATGAAACTTATTCTGTCATAAACTTTTAAAGCTGTGCATAAGAGCAGAGTGGATGCTGGTTTATATTTATGATTTTACAGAGCTGTGTGTGGGCAAAAAATGTAGGAAGGGGTGTACTTACTCAAAGACATGATTCTCCCAAATGTTACAGCATGTCTTGCATGTAACCTTCATATTAGAGATGGTGTGTCATAATGAAGTAAGTGGCATCCACAAAAGAGTAAATCAATGGAGAACAATTTGCCAGAATTATTAGGCAATTGTCTTTTCCCTCAGCACCACATGTCTGAGTTCACTGATGTTCAGAATTGCATGGTGAGGTAATTAGAACATCCTCAGGAAACTCAGAACCTTTTTCACCTAGCTTTTTTTGTTACCTTGGTGGACTAGGGCAGCTGGCACACAGGAAGAAGCCTTTGGGTCACTCTGGGGCAGGTGAGAAGTTTCCGATTTGGAACAATAGATGTGGTAGGACTGCCCTGAGTGTCAAACTTTAGAAAGCCTACAATCTTCAGTGCTCAGGTCTGGATGGCAGAACTTCATATAAAATTTTAGGGGTCCCAGCTGCTGACTGGTGTTTGGGATAAACTTGCAGAACCTAAGTTTCAGCTGTCCATTGTTGGAATGGACTAATAAATTTTCATCTAGCAGTATACATATTTCTCCACACCCCTGCATTATAGTGCCCTTTATAACAGGATGCTATTTTATATTATGCTATGCCAAATTATATTTGGATTTGTTTTCTTGGACTTAGTTGTTGTAAATAATACGTGAAATCACACAATGCCTGTTGCTGGTCCTCCAAATACAACTGAAAACATAGTTATATGAGTTCAAAGAATTCATAGTTCACCTACTGTTCTTCTGTGTTAGCTCTCTAATAAACATTTCTTGAAGTATTAAGACTCTGTCACAATAAATCAAAAGCAATATACTGATCTTAGTGGTTTGCCAATATTTTTCCCCTGTATATGTTGCCCAAGTTCTGATGTTGTAAAATTGCATGCAAGTTTACTGAAAGACATTGTTCATTTGCCTATAAGTAAATAAATTTTACGTTCATTGCTGTTAGAGTGCCGGAACTATTTTGGGCAATATTACACAACCGTGCTTGGAATTCACAAATTTAGGCTTTCTATATTTGACTTAATGTCTTTTACAGCTTCTACCACATATTGTATTACTTTTTGCAAAAACTCTGTTTTCCTTGTTTAATAAATGACTGCATTGTGGTATAATGGAAATATCTACCATCTTTAAAAAGGCACTTTACATTCTTCCTTGGGAGGAATTTTTATGTGGTGGGGCTAGGAAAAATGGATGTTGGACTGGGGACCTGATGTATTTAAACTAAATGACATGTCTGCTTTCCTAGTTCTCTAGCCATTATTTTGATTAAAGTTGAATCACACTTAGAGAAGCCTTCAGGGTAGCTCTCTCTGTTCTGTGAAGTAAGCTAAATGCTTCAGGTTTCACATGAAAAAACTACCTACTGGTTTTACATACCTTTCTGGATTTGCTTCTGTAAGCCTTTCATATACTGAACTCCAACTGATGTGGATGGAAATTCCACATATGGAGGGCCTGGAGAGTCAAATCTCTTGCCTTTCACATGTTTTTCCCTCTCTTTCAAATATGCAGGAATGTGGGCATTGTACTGGTGTTTTATAAATTTTATGACTATTTCCAGAGCTAGCTCCAGACTTCTCAGCAGCAAAAGCAAAACCCTATTCCCTCTCCCCATCCCTCATGGATAAAGGCAGCATTACTTTATTCTCAGCCTTAGGTCAGCAAAATTTGATTATCTCATGGCAGCTGGGTGGTTTCTGGAAAAGGGAAGAAGGGGAAGAGAGCCACCCTGGGTCAATCAGGGGGCATGGGGCTGTGAAGGGTCACTGGGTCCACTTATATCTTACTGTCTCCCTTCTCTCCTCACACACTCCCATCTGCTGCCACTCTATGCAGACCTTTTGACTCTACTGTGTTTAAAAAAAATTGCTATGAAGTGTCTATAACTTGAGACACACTAAAAGGCATAAGGAAAGCAGCAATTTATCTAATGATAAATAGATGCATTTTAAAATTTATTTTAATTTTTTTTTTTTTTTACAGAAGGACAGTGAGAGAATCTGTGGAATTGTGTCAACTCTAGTTTTAATGCGTCTTTTGAATGGTCATATGACTTGTAAATGATGCTGCCAAATTTTAACTCTATTGAAGGGGCCGTATGTCACCAACAGATGTATTTGAAACTGCTGGAAAGTAGTAGCATTGAAAAGAACTGTGTTCATTCAGAGGCATGAAAAGAATTACTTATCTGCCTCTACCTTCTCTACCTTTTACTCCTTCTTTTCCTCGTTGGGTTCATCAGGAAGACAAAATGAAATTCTGAAAATGTGAGAGTTATTTTGGAAAGATTCACTGCTTTGGTTAACACCTGAGTAATAAACCGTAAAATCTTTTCAGCTAACTTAGAACCAGTGATAGGAATTAACATTCAATGAATGTTAATATAATAGAGGCAGAAGAGTATCCCATTGTCCCTACGTATTACCAGCAACTCTGATAATGTTAACATTTATCCATCATGACAAATAATTGATTTAATTGTTCAACTTTCCTCGTAGTTGTAAAGAGCAGAAGAACCTCATAGATTATTTATATAGGCAAGTTTCTATCCCACTGTTGTGTGGTATAGACTGACAGCAGAATAAAGAGGCATATCCCATAAACCATTATTTTATAGACTTTAAAATCACAAATACACCCAGGAACTGCAGATCCTGTTAGCAGTAAATATCTCATTTCTAATAAAACTTTGTCTGTAGCAGCATGACCATTAGAAACCATTGGAAGTTAGGCAGAAGACCCTTGATGACTGACTGCTTACAAAAGTCATTGTAACCTTTGCCTTTAGACTGGCATATCAACCCTCCTCCTTTGTGCTGTAATTCCCATTTGGCTTGCTACTCAGGCTTCAGCTTTTAGCTCTTATCAGTTACATTTTCTTTTATTGTGAGAGGCCAGCCTTCTTCACTGCAGGCCATTTTGCCATCTATGGAGAGGTCTTGCAGCAGAGCACACTGTCTAGTCTTCTTCAGCCAGATGTTGGTCTCTGGTAATTTTTTTGTCCTTCACTTCCACCTCTGTCTAGAGGGCATTGAGGAGGAGTGAGAAGCCAGGTCAAGTGGTATCAGTTTGCTGAAGCAGTTAGATCAGGCAAATTCCTGTCTTCTGAAAATTTTACTTAATCACCATAATTTGCCTGCCAATGGATGACCTACATGTTCAAAGAGCAAACAGACTACCTTTGATATCTCATTCTGAGGTGAGGGGATTTGGGGGTTTTTCTTTATTCCTTGTGTTACTTGGAAGCATGTGAGGTAGGTACTTTGTGAATCTATATGGTTGAAACCTGTTACAGGTCTCCAGCTGTTATACAACACTGGATTCTGGTGACTCAGATGATTCAATGTCATGCTCTTGTTGCTGTCTTGTGTCCCAGACTATCTTCTGTCCTGTATCACTGTCTTTGGAGGAAAAGAAGGGGAAAGAAGAGAATTTCAACTATGACTAAAAGAGCTGAAGTATGAAAAGAAAAACTCAAAGGAAAAGTAAAACATAGGAAAGTGTATTTAGAGACAGAGAAATTATATGACTCTTTTAAGCCATGTTCTTCTGCCTACCAATAAAAGAAATAAGCCGTAAATAATATGCTGTTTTGTGATAGTAGATTCACCTTCTAAAGATACTGGGACCATGAGAGCCACAAATGCCCTCCAGTGTCTTTGACAGAAACCATCCTTTGAACTTTTTACTTTAAAGAAAGCAGAGTGAGCAGTGTGACATAGCCATTTTGCTGAACGCAATAATACAGAGAGGCAGGAGAATCTTCTGCATGCGTATCTTTCCTTAGGTCAACTTTTTAGCTGACACTCCAGCTTAGTTCAGTAGCTGAAATTGAATAGGTAGAGACTAGACATGTCTTTTATGGTCTCTTACGCTGGTGAGGATCTTGTTTCTGGTTAGGGACATTGAAAAGGTCATCTTGCCATGCTATATTGAAATGATTCCACTGCAGAGGTGGTTGGAGATGACAGGACACCGACTTATGCTGGGATGCTGAAGCAAATATTCCTGCACTGGGGAAAAACAAAGCCATAAAATGTGAAATCTCCACAATTTTGAAAAAGACATTCATTTAAACACAGTGAGAAATGGTAGTATCATTGACTGTATTTCATCATGGAAAATCTTGTCAGTTTGTACTATTGACTCCAGGATATTTTGATAAAGTAGGAACTGGTTTATTTCTGTAGAACTACTACCATATATGAATGAATTGTAAAATAACTCATTTTTAAAGTAGTTTTTGATTTTCACTTGATAAGTACATATTGAACAACTTTCAGTCACTTATGTACCCAGCAAAAGTCTGTTTTGAATCAGATGCCTGTATTGTGAGTACGAAAGATACTAAATCAAATTATTCTTCTCTTAATTAATCTGACCTTTTGATTTGAATTCAGAATATATTTTGAGAAAAACAAAGACTAAAAGTGTAGGAAGGATGTTTACTTTCAGAAAAAGTGTGTATAGAACATTAATTTTCTATTTCTTATTGCCGTTTTGTCTGTTGTTTCTAACTTGTTGTTAGAGAATTAAAATTCAAGTGACTCACCTCTCCTGCTTTTCCCCTTTTGTTCATGCAAAATAAAAAACCAAGGGAGTTAGAGAATTTCTGATCTTGTGTGTGACCAGAAAAAGATCTAAGCATTAAGCACAATAAGAGAAGTAACTAAGGAAGATAGAATAAGATCCAGAAACAAAAAAAAAAAAAAAAAATCATGGTTGAAAATGGGCACTTTCAGTAACTTTTACAAAACTTTTTCATTGTTAGATCTCTTTTTGCACAAATATTATAAAATTAATCTTACACTGTGGTTATTTTTGTAGCTTTATTCTGTCTGACGGATCATTTAGGACCACATGAATTCTAAATTTCTTCAAATTACAAAAGCGAAATTATAAAATAAAATAAAAGTATTATAAAATCTGAGGTTCAAAACATCATTTCTATCCATATAATAAAGCAATTGAGCTGATACTTATGGTTCAGAAGTGATATGTATTAGGAAGTATTAGGGCAAACACTGTGACAACTTTATAACTTAGGTATTGAAAAAAACATTGCATCCAACATAGAAAGAGATGGCATTGGCTATGGGATTTTGCAGATCTTGGCAAAGCAACTAATCTTTGTGACTGAAAAGCTGAGCAAAAGTGAAGATCATCATGCTGGTGAAAAGAGAGGGACTTGGTCGAAGCCATGCTTTTAGCAGTGCTCCCCTTCCCCTTGCTGGTACTGTCCTCATGCACCTGGGGGTGAACTTCCTCTCAGCTCTCATCAGTTTCTTCTACCTAACCACCTGTCACCCACACATGTACTGCATCTTCCTGAAGGCCATTAGAAACCACTCATAGTAAAATTTGCTGTCTCTGAAGTATCTACGCCAACAACACATGACAAGAATGGTTTGTCTGCATCCATTGTATGATAAAAGAATAACAGTGTTATTCTGGCTGATTACTGTCACAAGACCTTCGTATTCTGCTGCGGAAACAAACACTTCTGTCCTACTACATCACTAATCAAGCAGTAGGAAACCATTTATCTTATGATCTTTTTCATTTCATTTTCATGTGTATTGCCTTTATTCCATAATTAGCTTTTAATTAAGATTGTATTGAATTTTCTGATTGCATATATTTAAGTTTGCTTTTTGGTTGTTTTTTCTGAGGAAGAAAAAGTGCAAGAAAAAGCAAAAGACATTTTAGTTGACTTTTCAAACAAAACCTGATCAGTACAATTTTTGCTTGCAGTTAATGCCTAGAGTCTGTAAATTTGCAGTCTGTGTGCTTGGTGTTGTGGGCAAAGAACAAAAAGTGCTTGGCCCCAGACAGCTTTTGAAATGCAGTGTCTCAGATCTCAAGTGAATTGCAATACATATCATACTGCATCGGTGTCATCAGAGTTGACAAAATGTCTGTGAAGAAGGTTTTTCCCAATTCTACAAGCATTTCCAACAGAGGAGGGTGTCTACATAGGAAAACCCCTTTTGTAGGCTAGGACAAAATCTGTAGGGTGCCTATGCCCATGCTTATCGACTCTGAAGGCAAACTCTTGCCCATTGCTTATTACAGCATTAATTAGCATCATTTTGTTGAATAATGAGATTTTTAATACCTCTCCTATACACACTTCATATGGGTTTAAAGAGCATCTAAATAAGTTCTTTCATTTCTATTGATATAACTTCATGCCATATCAATCGCTTAGTTAGTTTCTGTAAGCAAAATGAACTCAAATGTCACACAAATAAAGATATGTAATCACTAGTGCTATACTGAGAATCTAACCCAGTTATTTTTCTCCGGGATACTGACAAGTTTTGTGGACAAAAGAGGATAGCCTATGTTGAAAGGTAAAGTGGCAAGTAGTATGACTTCTCATTGTTATTCACAGAAGCAATCTTTTAATTAGAAACACAGCCATTGAGCTAACAATGCAATGAGAAGCATGCTAATAAATACCAGAGGACCATGTGACATTTCTGTTGCTCAATGCTGCTTAGAATGCAGCAGCTATGTAAAACAGGCTACTCTGAGCACTGAAAATTGCCATTGAAAATTGCATGCTCCCAGCTGTTATTTTTGCTACTCTCTCAGAAAAGGGGATGTATGTCATTTCCAGGGTACTTCACCACCTCTTCTGGATTTTTGTATTCTTTGAGAAAGGACAAGGATGGAAGAAGACAGCTCATTAAGGAGCCCATTATTACAGTTTTACTGTCCATTTTGTAACTTAAGCACTTCTGCTGTTTTCACCTGGGGAAACATCTGTGCTAACCTTACAGAGAAATCCACATGGGCTTGCTCAGCATCTTGCTACTGATTTCAAACAGCTGGGACTAACCCACTTGATTAAAATTAAATGAATACAGCTATTTTCACATTCATGACAGTGGGGATAATTTCTTCTACTACCTGTTGTCTTTCAGCTCTCTAATCTGGAGGAGATTTTGTTTTCACGCTGTGACAACACTGGCCCTTTCTGCCCTGCCAAGGGGACATTTCAAGGGTGGTGGTGGGCCTTGACTGCCAGTGTGCTTGGCAGTACTCCCCTTCAGAGGAGTAAGTCTTTCTTTTTGTCCAGTAGAAATTTAGGGGTGCTTTCTTGGCTGGTCCTTCAGTTTTTCTTCCTAATATCCTCTCCAAGTTGTTTCCCATACTGCTGCTATTCCCTGTCTGATCTCTTAGGCATAATCTAAAGGGAGCTGCTGCACTGCTGGCCTTTCTGCAGCAGTCAGCCCTGTACTAAGCCAGCCCATCACCATCCTCAAACTCTTGCTCTTTCCTCTGGCACACAATTCATAGACACACCTGCACGCAGAAGTGCAGTATTAATCCGTGAGTGGCTTCTAGTGGCCTGTTTTGAGACCATTTCAGGAATGTGGTGGTGTAAAACAAAGTGCAGGACTTCATCACTCCAAATTTACACAGATAAACTGCTCATTAAAAAACAGTGATCATGCCTAAAATTGTGAGCAGTCTACATGAGAGAACACGCAATAACATTACAGGGGGTTTTATCAGTATTTTGTAGCTAACTAGCGCAAAAAAATATTGTCAAAATTATGAAAGCAGTTACCACTATGACTCCTTGCTATAACTCTGCCCCATGCTCCAGGCCCCTCACTGTCAATGAGGAATGTTCTTTCTTACAGGCATATCATTAAATATTCTGGCTGTGTTTAAACTGTTCTGCCCACAGAGCTTAATATGCAGGCTTGATGGCACTAAAACACTGATGATTTGGGTTGAAAATTACTAATTGTAGTTGCAAATCTGTTGTCATGCAAATGCCTAGATTATCCTGTTTGTGAAACCAGCTACATTTTTTATTAATCTCTGGGGCTGTATTTTAAATATGAGACATTCTTTCCAAATTAGCATATAACTGGAAATACTTAGCAGGGGTATAGAAGGCATAAAATGTCTGATCCTAATGCTATCCAGTGGGTTTTCAGTAGAGCTCAGTGTCTCCTTTACAGGCATTTAGGCAGACAGGTCAGGTCAATGTGAAGAACAAACACAGCAAACATGGGTCATCACCTCTTGAGAAATCAACTTTGGAAGAACCACTCCAGTGAAAATACCTTTGCAAATCCCCTGGGTTGGGCTCAAGCACCTTTCATTTACTACAAAAGTGCTTTATATCTTTGGCTTAGTACATTTTGAGGGAATTTGGCTTAGGATCTTTTGGGGAAGTATGACTTATCAGATTCCCTGAAAGTATTCGTTGCTCCAGTCGTGATACACAGGAAGGAGCAGGATAAATGACAACCAGCAATGACACACACATATACTGTGTATTCACATGTTTTCAAAAAGCTCATGAGAAGTTTTTAGCCACATAAGGCACTTCAAAAATCTTGTGGTGAAGTCAGTAACTGTGTGTCTAACACCGGAAAGTCTGGCACTATTTATTCCAAGACAAATTTTTTTCCTCTGGTTGCCAAGTAGATGCAACTGTGTCTTCTCTATACAGTCCATACCTCATGAGACTAGTGAGATCAATCACAGGTCAGTCAATATTACTTCAACTGCTATTTCCAGTTGATTATCCTTGACATAGAGTCTTTTGTCTTGTTCTTAGCGAGGATCTAAAAATGATTATCTGAAATGCAATCAACCATCCACGTTCCTGAACCACAAATTCGGTGAGGACCACTGCTTGAAAAATCCTCATTGTAATGGAAACAGAAAGATATTTTGAGAGATGGGAAATAAAAGTATGAAAACTTTGTGCAAAATATTATTGGGAATCCAAATAAATGCTGTTTAATTAAACTCATCATTATTTCTCGTTGATGAATCTTTGCTTTAATTGCTTCCCCATCTGGCAATAGCCTCTAGCAATGTGTAAATTTTTTCATGTATAGTGCAGGAGTATATAAACCAGGGAAAGGACAAGCTCTCTGTCTATGCAGTCCAGCCTACTGTTTTGTGGAACAGTGGCAGCACAGTCCACGTGTTACATGGTGATGCCATAGTAAAACATTCAGACTCAGTGTTTCCCAGAAGAATACGAGAAAACATACAATGAGCAGAAGAAAAATATAGGTGGAAAAGGATGTCTTTTTTCCTCAAACACTGAAACTCAGCAGCAGAGTTTGACTCTGCCCTGAACAACACCCCATCCATTCTATGTGGAATCACTGGGCTGCTTGTCAGGCCAGAGTGAGCTGCTATTTTTTATTATGAAGTAAAGATTTCCTTTTAAACTCTTTTAAAAACATGAAAATGCAGAGGGGAGCCTGAACTCAACTCTGTCTCTCTCACAACTTAAGTGATGGAGCTACTGCTATATTCATATTTCAGGAGCCAAGGCTGAGAAAACTTAAACCAGTAATGTAACTAGTGTTTTATTAAATGCTAACCTTAGATTTCCTAAAGGAAGCTCTGAGTGCCTCTTCAACAGGATGGGAGAAGAGGACTCAAAATTACATCTTGATTTTGCGCACATATAAAATTAATTGGCTTAATTTTATCTCAGCCCATCCAAACACTGTAGAAAGTAGAATGCTAGGTTTACTTTCCTGGCTATCAGATAAAAGGTAATCAAAGCTGGTGTTTAGTGAAAGTAGCTTTGAGCAATATTACTTCAAACACAAAGCACATAACATCTGGCCATCTGCTTAAGAGAATTTTCTTTGTCTACCACTAAGCCAATTAGGCAGAGTGTTTTGGTGATCATTGCCCAGGATCTTGACACATTTGGGAATTATCATGTGATAGTCTATACCATTCATCTCACTTGTTTGTATATCATATTCTCACATTCAAATGTGGAAAACAAAATATGCTTTTGAATCACGTGCTACTGGATAGACATACCTGTAAATTGCAAAACCTCAGTTTAATGTCACTTGTGCTGAAGGAACTGGCTCATTTTGTAGCTAGTTAGACACATGGCACAGTGATCCTAAAATGTGCATTATATTCACCAGGCATGCCTCATTCGTATGTGGCATCTTTGCCATTGAGGTGAATGTTTCTTTGGAAAGGCTGCCCCTGTTGTGAATATTAGTGGGACAGTGGGATTAATGGCATGCAGCTCACTTCTCAGGGGGCATTTTAAAGACTCTGAGAAAAGACTTATTGTCAGTTAATGGAAACAAAGCCCTATTGGAAAGAAAGTCCTCAAAAATGTAAAGCCTAATGATTATAGATGGCATTGCAGGAAATATATTAAAGACGCATAAAACTCCTGGTGTTGTAGCCTCTCCTGCTAAGTGATGCTATAAAACTATAAATCTCTAACCTTACCTATTGCTCTTGCACAGCATTTCTGAGCAGTTTTCCTCTGCCCATCAGGCAGAGGTTATTAGTTACTGTTTCTGAATGTCCAGCTGCACAGAGATTTTAGAAAGTTGAGCCTTTGAGGTACTGCATACAGATAACTAAATATATGTTATAATATTCTCCATTAAGCACGTAGTACAGTATAGCTGTGTCAGTATGAAAGCTCTAATTTCATCTCTAGCTTCTTCCATCTTCCCTGCATTAGCTTTTGAACTGTTGATGGCATCACAGGAAGTTATTGAGAAGCAGACAGTATTCTATGATGCAGTGACATGTCATTTTGTCTTTATGTGTAGTGAAGATCTGTGCTCATAAATGTTAAAGAATTGCCAACAAAAGAAACCAACCCCCTACTGCAATTCACAGAGAAGATACAAGGCAGACCTACAATAAAAGCATGTTTGTTCTGCTTTATCTTTCACTCTGGACTTTGACAGAAGAACAAGTCAATACATACGTGGTTCAAACGAGGAGGGGAGAGGAGAGAAGGCAGATATAACACATAGCTGGGAAGTGTAAATCTCAACATATAAATAATTCTGTAAAACCACAGCAATCAATTATAACTGCCTAGGTAAATTCCTTCATATTTTTTCACAATTTAGATACAGTTCCTTCTTATTGTGTCCCAAACATTTTTCCAGAATAATGGCTTTCAGGCAGTAGCCTTCTTGTACTCTTTCACTGAATGAAAACATAGTCCCACACAAAATTATGTCCTATCAACTCCAATGCCCTTGCACAGACAAATAAAATTACAAACCTAAGTGATCAGAACAACTGTTAATATCAAAGATGCATAAAGCAAATTTTATAAATCAGGACTCAAATAAAACACAGGATATAAAGCCAAAACTGCATTAAGATATCTCCATAAAAGTCTTTATAAGTCAAATGTAGAACAGATTATGCAGTGTATCATGAAGAAGTAGCTTTTGGAAATTAATATGCAGGAAATACAATACCCATTTCAGTGGATAAACTGCTTAAATAAAATGAATTACACCTGTTGACAGACAAACTATAATGATGGCTCCAAGATATGGGGGATTTAAAAATATATGAAGATATATGACTTCAAGCAACATACTAGGTGCTGCAAAAATAAAGGCTAGTCCACAGTAGACTGTTAAGAGAAGTAGATAAAAAGACACAGTAAAAGGGTCTCACAGAATCTGTGACAAAGATGATGGGACTTCAAGCTTCTGCATATAAAGGAAGTCCTTTCGTTCTCTTACCTTTGTACTCTTTTGTGCTTCAGGATGAAGCCGTGCATGATGCAATAAGATACCTGAAAAGAGGCACATTCTCATGAGAATTCATATGGTAAATGGCCTTTGAGGTTAAAGCTCTGAATTATAGTAGGATGCAGGAATCAGTCTTTTGTGCTTTTCCTGTGTATAAATGTTGGCACAGCAGGCTTTGAAATGCTGAGTATGTGAATAAATGATGGTTTTAAATAATCTAGCCTGAAATAGTTAAATAACAATTGTTCCCTTATTTGCTTACAATGTTACTTTAAATCAGAAGTGCTATTGAACCAGATCATTTGGCTTCTGACTCTGAGTAACTCTAGCCAAGTAAGTCCTGTTTACTTACCCATGCAGCATTATCTTCCCTCAATGTGTCCTTTAATACATTGTCATGATGTATATTGACCAGTTTGATCAAAACAGATGGTGCATGGAGTTTGGAGGCAGGTATTAAATTCTTGTATGACTGAGGAGTTTAGTTTTCCCTGATTAAAGATGGTGATGTTTATTTGTGAATGCTCCTTCCATTGCTCAGAAATTTGCTTCTACTACAGCAATTTCTTTGACTGGATAATCACATCTTTTTCAGAGGGAAGGTTTAATTATCTTAGTCAAGATGGTTTTCTCCAGTACCTTGGGGAGTATTTCTCATACATAGTGTCATGATCATCTTTATCTTTGTTTGCCTCATGAAAGGCTTTCATTTTTGAAATTCAGATTATATGAGCACACATTACATTATAAAACAAATTAAAATGCAAACTAAATGTTGCACAAATTAAGATTTTGCTCCAATTTTCACTGGTTTGGTTTGTAAATTACTGAGTTAATTTCCATTATGCCTGATTTCTTCCATGAATGAGAGAAGTATAAGGCACCTTAGGATTATATCACCTGATCACATGCCTGGCTCAGGACAAGCTACTCAGATAATTTTACCAGCCACAATCATTCTTTAAATGTTTTGAAAGAGAGCTTTTTCTGTGTAGATTCCATCCGCATATGGATTTGAATTTTGAGTTGCCAAACATCATGAATTCAAACTAGAAGGTCACTAGATCCCACCAGTTACAAATACAGGAAATAAAAATTAAATCATTTTTTTCACCTGCATCTGTGATAGTGAGACTATTTTCTGCCCAGGTCAAAAGGGGAATGCTATCTGTCTTGTTTCACTGTTTCCTGTATTTCTACCATTTTGAAACTGTTTAATCCATCAAGTAGAAACTGCTGCTCTTTGGATAGCGAGCTGCAGTACTGAGAAATTTAATATGGAACACGATAGCCTCCTAGTTATTAACATTATAATTTCTTCCAGTATTTTACTGGTTTCTTATAAATACATTTTTCTTGCAACATAGTAGTGCATTCATGGTCACGATTGTATACAGGTAGGAGTTGTTCACTTTTCTCAAACATTTGCAAGAAACATAAACAAAAAACATATGTTTCAAATATTTCGCTGAATACCTTTTTCCACTTCTGTGCATATGTTGCAGCCATTTGAGCCTTTTGCTGTTTCAAAATCCTACCACTTACTCGTGTGGTTTATGGCATACTCTTTATCTTTCTTTATTTTTTAATATGCTTTGTGCCCTAAACTGAAGAATTTTTTCCTCAACACTGACCCCCATATCTTCTCCATCTCTGTGGCTGTCACAAGAACATCAATTCCAGCTTTTAAACATATCATTAGGTGTTTTTTGCTATATTCCTTGCTGTTTGTCTGCATTGCTAATCTTTATTAACTTGGCCAGCCTGAGGGTAAACACTCTGTCTTTTGCCTAGAGAAGCAGTTGTGATTGAGTGGATGTTCCATCCATGTGGCATCTTCACTACTATTTTGTAATTCAAAACTCTCTTGCTAAGAAAGTGAAGTTTCTCTAATGCTTAGATATCTTGCTGGCTTAACATTTCAAAGTATGCTTTGTGCTATCTAGGCATTTTCATTAACTGCTAGCACGAGAGATGGGCAAAAACCCAAAAACTTCGAATCCAACTCCTCTCCTTCCTCCACACCTCTTCTTGTGGAAACTTTGGAAAGCTGAATCCAGGCACAGAGCTGAGTACTGCAAATTGGCCAAACCTAAATCCCACCTCCAGCACCTTAGGGGTTTTCAAAATCCTGATCTGAAATGTATTTCCTAGTCTTATTTTCTAAGTAATTTTTTTTTTAAGATTCTTAAAACTTGCGTATTCTTTCTTGCATGATAGTTTGTCACTTCCACATGATTTATTTTAGGTTTGCTCATGATGGTCTAAGCTTGCCTGTAGAATCTGAGTTTTGATAAGAATAAAATGAAAGTGTAATCAAATTCCATTGGCACTACAAAAGCTAAAAGCCATATAAAGAATTACCTATGATCTACTGCCATAGAAGGAAAAATAAGACAAGCCAAAAGCTTTTAAATTAGACATCCAAAGAGGTTAAAATGCATATGAGTTTTTTTGATTGATTTGGCTTTGTTTAGTCAGTAAAGTAATTTATAACTTGTACAGCTCCAACTGACTTCCAATAGGGGTGGTTCACAAAAATATAGGCTCTGTTCCTGCGGTGTTCAAAAGTAATATCATCATCCCCAACTGTTGCTCTGTAGTATCTCTAAAAAAGCAGGCTTTACATCACGAATTATGAGACTTCTAGTAATTACATGCAAACCTCTTTGTATCTGCTGTGAGTGTCTGAGCCCTTAAAGATCATGTTCTCTGGTTAATTTTTTGCTAAGAGTGAGCCTAGAAACTTTTGTGAAAAGTGAAACTCACATACTGACGATACATCTGAAGTTGGGCCTGTGATTTTAAAAACTCAACACTGACTATAAAACTGTTTATGAAGTTGCAAGAGCTGTTAGCACAGAACAGATATCTTTACTTGCTTGAAGCTCATTGCAAGATCCAGATGTCCTGTACCATAATGGAAATGTTCTGTAGTTAATGTCAATTAGCCATATGTATTTAAATGAGATTTGCTTTGATGTACTTTCTCATGGAACTTAAGGGCTGTGTAGCTACAGCCAGCTTGCATCTTCAGAAATCATGTACAATTCTGTCCTCTGTCAGCAACTTAATGTAAAATTATGGGTAAATTACTTAATCTCCCTGTATCTACAGTGCCCTGTTTGTGAAATATAAATTAATTATTTACTGCATTTTGTGCACTGCTCAGAGAGCAGGACATATATACAACCTTTAACGTAAGCTGAGATACAGTGTTAGCTGGGAGGCAAGAGGCATGGAAAGACTGGAGATAATTAAGGCTTCTTGTGCAAACTTCTGGAAGTAGATTTCAAAAGGAGCAAATAACAGCACAATAGAGGAAACTATCTTTTGAGAGGAGGAATTTGGAAGGTAAAGACTTACTTTCCAGAAAGACAATGTGAGTGACCCAGAGTCATGTGAGAGCCCACTCGTAGACAGACACTGGGATGATTCTAAAAACAGGAATCCATTTTAGTCTGCCCAAAAGGATCCTGTCCAAAAGTTGAGAGTATTAAGGGTATGGAAGAGGCACCCTGGGAACGGATTAAGCTTGAGAGAGAAACAATGTTGGAGGAATGATAGATAGGTACTTGTCTGTCTTATCTGTCTTTTCCTCTGTCAAAACAGGAGGAGGAAGCAATTTTGCATCTCCTATTGCAGAATTTCTCTATTTTGCTGTTGTAATTCAGGATCTCAAGCATTTCAGTTCAAGATGGGCTCTCCCACTAAATTGTCACACTCTTCCAATGAAAAAATCTGGACATGGTGTTAAATTGTTGTGAAAAACACTGCAAGGGTCTATAAACCTTAAGGTATTTTATTGAGATTTTAGTTGAGATTTTTCTGCTGCCAAAGGTCAAGGTCTATTATTGAAATGCAACAAGTATAGTAATTGATAAGGTGAATGGTGACAATCTAACCTAGGAAGGGGGAAGTTCTTTGTAGATCATCACTTCAGTAAGTGCAGTTAAATTCCTAGACAGAAGCAGTTCCTATATAGGAACTCCAATTGTCTCCACAATTCCCATGGAGGAAGCAACTGTCCAGCTTCAATGCTGAAAGCTCTAAATGTTTCATGTGAAGGCATCTCATCGGTCTGATTTCTGTCCAGTCAAACAAAATGGATTGAGCAGTGTTGCATATCATGCTTTTCCTGAGACTTTGCCTCACATTAGATGTAGAGGCTGATGTGGGTGCCAAAGACAGATAGATCAAAGCACATCTGTTCCAAAGTGACATCCCAGTGCTCCTGGCAACCAGTCTCTCATAAATGGCAAAGAACTGATGAATCTGAAGGCTGAACTATATATCTATTGCCCTGATAAGTGTGAATGAGGATGTTCTAACTCCTTAGAGCTATATTGTTCCTGTTGTTGTGCATTTGAGTTTTGCTTCGAGTTGGATATGTAGGTAGAGGGTTTGCATGCATTACCACTTTAGCCTTTTAGCACAGTGCTTTTGTAATCACACAGCATGTATATCTGAGTGAACTTCACCTAGGCACTCCAGAATATTGCTGTCCTTATAACTTTCATTCAAGTTTCTTTCACATCCTCTGAAGGCACACAAAGACACACACACATAAATGCAAATCCTGTCTAACTCTCCTTATAAAGCATTGGCTCCCTCCCACTTCTCACTTTCCACACTTGCACAAGCTTCCAGGTTCCCAGAAATCAATCCAGGCTTATAAGAGAAAAAATTCCAAGAAATAAAAAAGTCTCGTTGCTACAGACCTGATGGCAAAAAAGAGGTCCAACTGCCAGGGAGAGACAGGTGGCTTCTGAGTGAAAATGGTAGCGTATTCTCCCCAAGGAGATCAGCTCCGAAGTTT
>NW_008669722.1:20474-24634 GCF_000695815.1 Acanthisitta chloris
TTCTTCTGCTTTCATGTGTGTTTTTCAAATTAAGTATTGTTAAATCTATAGAGTTTAAAATACTGCTTCAGACACCCTCCTTTGCCTCTACATCTATTTCATACCATGTCAGAGGTACAGTACAGTACTGATAACCAGCTCTGCTTCTCTCAAACAGCTGCAAATTGATTTGATTTAACACCTGTCAGAGGTGAAGGAGAACTGGAACAAATAACAAATTCAGAGTGTGAAAAGGGTAACCTTCAGGACGTGGAATAGTGTGTATTTGTGCTTCCCTCCTGAGATGGTGAAGGTCTTATGTTTGTAATATCAAGGTTTGGAGGTGTCACATTTGCATAGGTGTACTCAGAAAGTGATGCTGAACACAATTGTGGACTCATCAATCTCCAGTATGAATTTTTGCAAATTATTTTAAATGTCTCAGGACTTCATCTATAGCATCTATAGCATTAAGCTTTTGCTGAAAGCAAACTGGTGAAACTGAGTGCTGGGCACAGTAGTCACCATCTACATTAGCCACCACATTCCCTGAAGTTCTAGCTATTCTGCTGCAGGTAGAAGTCTTTTATTGTTCTGAATTCTTGTGTTCACTTGGGGTGCACAGCAGAGAAATTCTGGAGATGAACAGGGCCTGAGATTTTTCACCATTCATCAAACTTTACCTTGTTTAGGGCATATTTTGGTTTTTACTAGAGGCTTTATTTTTCAGTATATATGCAAACAAAGAAGAGATACCATACCCCACCCCCAAAACTAGTATTCCATAGAGAGAATGAACTTAGAGCAAGAAATATATATGAAGTCCATACAAAATAGATACATGCAGTATAACAAAACCCTGGACCTGAACAGCAGGATATGGAGATGTTCAGCTCCTGAACAGTTCCAGGAACTTGATGCCTTAAAGTAATTTTTCAGTAAATCTACACTACTTTTTCAGTTTTGGGGTTTTTTTCCCCAGTTAGGAATAATGCAAATGAGCCTTTAGGTAGATGCAGCACTGCTCTGTAGAAATTGGCAGATATTGGACATGACTCCTCGTGAAAGCTGTATGCAAGTAGTTGAGTAGACCTTTCCTTGGACTTGATTCATATGAGTTTCCATTCCTTGAGTTTCGCTTTGATTTCTAGGTTCAACTATGTGCAGAAAACTGAAGCCAAACTGTTGGAAGAATGATATTTATGTGGTTTCATGAAAAAATTACAGAGTTTGCATGAGTTGATTGTGAAAACAAAATTCAAGCTGCATTTTAGAATATGGTCTGAATTTTAAATGTGCATCAAAATATCCGTTCTAGTGAATTTCATGCATACTACAATGCTATTAGGAATATAATTTTGCTCTCCTACTGATTAAACACATAAATAATGAATAAATGAAGCTCTTTAAGGCTAAATCACCTTTTCAACATGTCTGAACATTGCAGGCTACATAATTGGTGATATTACTGCAGGATCTTCAACTCACTAAAAAAAAGAAATAGAGGTGCTGGAGCACATCCAAAAAAGAGCAATGAAACTGGTGAAGGGTCTGGAGTAGAAATCATATGAGGAGTAGCTGAAGGAGTTGGGGTTGTTTAGCCTGAAGGAAAGGAGGGTGAGGTGAGACCTTATCACTTTCTACAACTGAGAATGGGTGGTTAGTCTCTTTTCCCAAGTAACAAGTGGTAGGAGAAGAGGAAACAACCTCAAGTTGCACCAGGGGATGCTTAGATTGGATATTAGGAAAAGTTTCTTCACTGTCAGGAATTGGAACAGGGTGCCCAGTGAAGTGCTTGAATCACCATCCCTGGAGGTATTTAAAGTTGTGTAGATGTGGCACTTAGGGATATGGTTTAGTGGTGGACTTGGCAGTGTTAAAGTAATGGTTGGACATAGTGATTTTAAAGGCTTTTTCCAACCTAAATGTTTCTAAGACTCTATTCTATGATAAACTTCCTTCTCCTGACATCATTCTCCATGCAATATTCCCTTCAAGTGCAATGAGAGTTCCACAAACAGAACACTGGCAGAATACCTGAAATCCAAGTGTAATCCAGTTATTCCATCTTAGATGATTTAATTGCCTATTGAGACTTCTGTAATGATAAGAAGAATATCCAAACCTTGCTTTTACAAAACATCACATTTTCCACAGCTGAAGGATGGCCAAAATGAGATGTTCAGAAATGGGCTTATGTAGTGTTAGTTTAAAGCTGGACTAAGAGACAGAGAAGAAAGCAAACAACCACCTAATAAAAGCAATCAAGCATATGGTTATGAAAATGTCTTTCTCAGTTGTTCCATCAATTGTAAGCCGTGTAATTATAATTACAGTAGTTTGAGCCTCAAAAATATAGCAGTCATGACTCATCTATTCAATATTACAAACCTTGCTGTTTACCTTCTCCTATGATGTTAGTCTTCTTGTAGAAAAGGAACAGAGTAGAGGGGAAAACAGTGGCCAGGAAACGTATGGGAAAAATTCTTTCACGTAACTCTCAGGTGCGTGTTGACAGTGCTGGTGAAGCAAACGGTATGGGGATATGTGTTGTGGTGGTAACGTTGTATTTATAAAAGTTATGGTAGACTTTTAGTAGATTTATATGTTTAGTTTCTTGAGTTTGTAAGGGCAATATGAGAAATTTCTGCCATGGTGTCATCCTATGATCATTTCCTCACTTCTGAGCCAGAGGATTGTGAAAAGTGGTCTACCCCTCCCCCCTCCTCCAGAAAGTGGTCTCTGAAATTGCTCTGTGAGGAGACATGCACATGTAAAAACTCACTGGTGGTAGGCGAATCTACAGTGCCCATTTTTGATCTGTTCTCACCCCTGCTCTGTTCAGTCCAGCTAGCTGGTTTTCCATCATAACCACTTCCTACTGAGCCTTTTCAGTCTTCCTGACCCTGTTTCCTTTCCTGTCAAGTCCAAAGGTCCCCAACCAAACTACTGCTGGGTAGTGCAAGCTGAAATCTGCTTATCCCACTGTTCCTGATTACTTGCATTTTTTCTTTAAAATTTCACTCTTCAGTCTCATTTCCTAAAGCCCATCTCCACCTAGTTTATATCTTTTCTATTTTGGCCTTCAGATGTGTTCAGCAATTATGCTCCTGTCATGCCAAGCCAGAATCATTTCTGTTCTCTTATCTGACTTCTCAGCATCTGTAGCTCCTTTTCCCGTCAGTTCCTTCCCTTTTGCAAGCAAACTCTATATCACTCTCCATCTGTTCTTCCAGCTTTTCCTCTAGGCTAGTTTTAATTTCTACTGATCTCTTAAATGGTCTGTGGTATACCCTTGCTCCTCTTTGTGTTTTGTTTGGGTTTTTTGTTCCTTTCTGTCCTCAGTCCTGGCCACTATTAGTTTCCCTTTCCGCTCCTAGCTTCTGACTCCAGTCACTTTTCAGACTCATTGCTGGCATACTTTTCACCACCCCTAACACAAATGTACCCTGCTTTGCTCCATTGTCTGAGTTTACTGAGGTACCACAATAAAGACTTTAGGGAATACTGGGCTGCCCATCTGGACGTGGCATGTCCTGCAGCACCATCATGTTGTGACTGCAAGATGTCCAGCTCAGCCCCATGTGGAAGAATGCCTACTGCATTGAGAAAGTTCTTGGATCCAGTTTGCAATTTCTGCTTCAGAAAATAAAACAAACAGATAATAAATAAATAATAATAATAAAAGGAGCTGAACACTTCAGGCAATGAAGTGGGATAGGCGTGCAAACTGAATGAATTCGGAGTAGAGTGAGAGCAGTTATTTGAAATTTTTTTCTGTCAAATTCATGCTTTAAAGGCAGAGTTCCCATCTTTCCTGAGGTGTTTGAGTCTTTGCTTTTTTGTGCAAAATTGTTCTTCCCATAAGCTTACCCTTAATAATAAAAGGAGCTGAACACTTCAGGCAATGAAGTGGGATAGGCGTGCAAACTGAATGAATTCGGAGTAGAGTGAGAGCAGTTATTTGAAATTTTTTTCTGTCAAATTCATGCTTTAAAGGCAGAGTTCCCATCTTTCCTGAGGTGTTTGAGTCTTTGCTTTTTTGTGCAAAATTGTTCTTCCCATAAGCTTACCCTCCTTCTAACATGGAAGAGGTTACATTTCAATTTTTAAAAAGAATAGAAAGAAAAGAAAATGTAGCAACAGAAAGACTGTCACTCACTCCTGTTTGTTAGAAACAT
>NW_008669722.1:24676-27025 GCF_000695815.1 Acanthisitta chloris
TAAAAGCACTTTTCTGTAAAGAATACAAGTCTTTAATAAAATCCTCCCGGGAGGATTTCAGCATTTTCCAATTGGTGCCTTTTATGCCATAAGTTTTGTATTGACACGGATTAAGTTTCCCTCCTGTCTGGAACAATGCAAGCTCAGGAGGACAGCTACTGACCTAGCAAGAAGCACGAAGGACTCATGGCAAGTGCTGAAGCCTAACTCCAGGGGCTGAAGGCAGAGCACTGCATTCAGCTGTGCCATTCTGCCTCTCTCCTCCTCCTTCTCCTCCTACTCCTCCTCTGCCTCTCTCTTTTTCCTTCCCCCCTGTCTTTAGCTTTCCCCAGATCCCTCGGCTTTGTTGTGCTGCATGTCTGAATAGCAGGAGGGGGATTGGCTGATCCGGCACCGGGAGCTTCCCCGCAGCTCACCCCAACCCACCCAGGGCTGGGTCGGGAATGTGAGCGGCGTTGGTCTGATGGAGACAGAGAGGCAGGGCTGAGGGTCAGCCCCGGCAGCGCTGGATGTGACAGCAGGCAGCCCAGCGCCTCGCAGCCTGTGCAGCGTTGGACCGCAGGTCCTGCAGGGACCGACCATGGGGCACTGCCGCTGGACCCTGCTCCTAGCTGCCCTGGTCCTGGTAATGCCATTTCTTTCCTGCAACTCTGTATCGCTGCTAGCTGATATTGTTTCTGGGTGTATCTATGCGGGTGGGTATGTTTTTAATCTTTCCAGATCGTAGTTGGAGAGAGTTTGTTTTGAACAAGTCACGTAAGCCTCTCTAAAATACTGCAGGCGTGGAGACTTGGTACTGTGAGTTGCTGCAGGTAGAACCAAGATGCTGTTGTTGGCATCCTTTTCTAAACTTGGAGGGCAATGACCTGCGAATAGTGATTTAGCTGCTTGGGATTTAGAAAGGAGCTGTTTCTCCCTTCTTTAATTCAAACTGTATCATGCTGTAATGTTCCTGGAATTTTCTTCCTAAAAAAAACCCCAAGCAACAAACAAAACCAACAAAAACCTCCAGAAAAGCAAATATATTGTTCAGTTTCACGCATGCAGAGAAAGCAGGTACAGCATGTACTGAATCTTTTTCTGCAGCCAGCTTAAATGAGCTCTCATTACTGCTGTAACTCTTTTCAGAAACAAGTTTATACCAACTTTTGAAAGATATGTAATGCGATATCTGCTATACTTCAGGGGAGTAAACTTGATCATTACTATATTATTTTCTCACATACTTCCCCTGATTATCCTGATAGGATGCTCTACAGATAAGCAGTGTAGCTATGCTATTTGATTGACATTATATGTTCCATGTTGACTCATGCTTAATTTTATAAGTATCAGTGGTATGTTTGCAATCAGAAAATCTGCAGTAAGGATATTAATATGCACACATTTTTGATACCATAGTCATCTTGGCATATAAATGTTTCCTTCTTCTGAATATTTGACTGAATGTAGTCATTCAAATAGCAAAGAATCACAAAGAAATATGTGACCTTTATAGCACCTTGCCTTTTGTTATTTATCTGTATAAAACAATCCATGGTAATCATTGTAAACTAATATTGACACATGTTTTCGTAGCCACATGGGGACATAAACAGTAGGATAACCCTATTGAAAATTCTTATTAAAATCTATTGTATTATTTTTTTAACAAAACAAAACAAACACACACACACAAACAAAACCAACCAAACAAAAAAATACCCATGCCAAACCATACAAACAAACAAACAAACAAAAAGAAAGAAACATAAAAAAACCGCAACCAAAACCATTTTTTGGATATATGATCTTTAAATACTAATTGATTGCTAGAAATAAGAATGCTCTCTGGAGTGACCTAAAAGTCTTACACAGTTTAAAGATCAATTTTCCATTCAAAATACCAAATTCACACAAAATGGCATAAAGTCAGCATAAATTCTCTTTTGTTTATGAAAATGAAACATTTATAACCTGATGACTGTAATATATTATGAGCCAATCCTGCAGGACTAATTTAGGGATGATCAACAGGAGATACGACTCAACAAGACTGTGTGAAGACTGTAGGATTTGGCCCCATGTTAAGCTCATACTCATAATATTTGTACATCACTCTGCTGCTTGTGAATTAAGTCCTCAGTCCGTAATTCATGAAAATAAATAGTGCGTTCTGCTGCCAACTATTATGCATTATATTCCACACTATACTAGTTTATATTTGTATGACTTACTCTGCCTCAAGAGATTTCCCCCCACCTCCCACCAAATCTCTTTGTGCCTTAAGAACAGTGATGTGAAGCAAGCTTAACTTTCTTTCTTGAATCAGACCATTCTTTTGCTCCTTCCATAGTCAGGAAAATCTCT
>NW_008669722.1:27065-32594 GCF_000695815.1 Acanthisitta chloris
GCTTGGCTACAGATAAAGATAAGTTGTAGGATACCGTGGTATACTTGTTCCTACTGTAGTTTGTTGCAGCATGAGTACAAGGCATGGTAGAAAGCGCATAGATGGTTTTGAGGAAAAAAAATGCATTGGATCAGACCTGTAACCTGGCTATTAGCATCCTAGGTATTAGCCTTTAGCCAAGTAGATGGGAGAGTTTTAAATCTATGACAATTATAATTTGTACTTATGTTTATCACCTTGTATCTCTCTGTGACCCTTATCTTGCCCATGATTAGCAGCCTCTAGTCTTGTAGCATTCTCGTAACATCAGCAGCAGTTCCCAGTTCTAAGCACTAAGGCTATGCAATGAATGCTTACAGGATTGATCTTAAAAGAATTTATCACACATACTAATTTTTCAGTAAGACACTGTAGAACAAGTAGCACCTAAAGACTTTGTCTTTCCTTGTCTCTGGAAGGAGGTTGCATAGCCCAGGCACTTGCACAACCCATGCACATGTGGTACTAAGGCAATCAAGCCTCAGGAGCCTCACGGGCTGTGACAAGTCCACCGGCAGCAACAGCAATAACCTCTCCTGTTTCTCTTGCTAGCAGCTGCCTGGAGTGGTATAGTTCTTAACCTTCTTCAGAAGAAATTGTATTCATTTTCAGTTGAGTGCTGCTTGAGTAAGGTCAGTGGAGGTCACTAGTTTATTTACTAGGTTAACTGCCCTAGAACTTGCTCCATACTCAGACATCCAGTTTCCCTGGTGTAAATGTGAATTAGGTACTTTCATGGTCACTTTTGAGAATCTGAGCCATAAAACTAGATGCCTGTCTTGAAAAAGTAGATTCAGACTGAAACTAACTTGAAAAGGCAGTTTCTCTCTTTCCAGAGAAGGATCAGGTATTTGGAGAATTTTGCTTATTGCTCTGTGATCTTTTGCATGCTGAGTGAATATTAGCACACCACTTTCAAGAGACACAAAAGAAAGCAGGCGTTCTGTTCCAAATATTTTCTTTTCTATTAGTTTAAAAATAAAAGCTTAACACAAGCAAATCACAGTTGTCTAACTCAAAGGAAATGTGGCCAAAACCATAACCAGCCATGTGTTCATCCAAACTTGAAGTAAAATCACATTGTGTCAGGAGGGCATTTAATCACATTTGCATTTGTTATTTGCATCTTTTCAACAGCTTTTTTTAGCTCTCTGTTGCTGTTGTGATACTTACAAATGTAACACTAGAGACTGTAATAAAGTACATGTGTTTTTCTGCAGGATTTCTTTCTATTGCTGTGCTAATTTGTACATGGAAAATAGTCAAATACAATCGTCCATTCCTTTCAGGCTCTTTGACATTACACTCCCCTATTATCTAACTGGGTCTGTCTTGGATGACCACAAGCACAATTAGCCCATGAAATGAATACAATGTTTCTTGTTTACATCTGAATGTGCAAAGCTTAACAGTTTTTCCTTTCATGTGCAGATAGGTCTATCTACTGTTGTAGGTCTGCTTCTCTGTTTCTGTAGCTGTATTGAGAGGGTTTTTTCCAGTATGGTGTCCAAAGTGCACACGTATATTTTCATGCATAATCTCATATATGTACAGACTGGCATTTGATCACATCAGTTCGGTAAGGATGCGCTAAAATACGGAGTTCAGCTATACAAAGCTGAAATTTATATATGTTACAAAGTACAAAATTTCTCACCAAGTGCTGCTGTACTCCAAATGTCTCATGTCTATAAAACAGAACAATTTATCTTGTGAAGGACTAGATACTACTAATATATATAATCATCATTTCTTCCTACGTTACTCTAGAATTCAGTTTTTGGACTTATTTTATTGATCTCCTCTTAATTTTTTAATTTTGTTTAAAGTATGTAATTCAGTTACTCATTTTCTACTGAGTGCAGAGACTTCTGTGAGCTGAACTAAGTTTGTGCGATGGAATTATCCTTTTTGGGATGCGAACAAATGGGAGCCAGTACTTAATGTAGGCTGTTGAGCTACTGGTCTGCTTCACCAGTGTCAGTCAAGTTTAACATCTGTTCTTTTAATGACTCTGCTAGATTCATAGGCCTGTGAAAGAATAATATAAGAAGCTATGAAATTGAACACTGTGGAATATGGTCACCTGTAGTGACGGATCTGTCAGCTGGACAAACTTACATGCTCGGAAGGTTCATGAGTTACTGTAAAGCCTGAGTGAGCCACATGACCAGACAAATAATTCTTTAAGAGAGGACTATCAATCTCTGCATGACTGAATTTTCACTGAAGCAAACAAAAACTGAACCCTTTTTAACTCTGTTGTTAGCCATTTAACATCATGGTTTCTCTTACACTGTTGTACTGTCAAGTCTGCAAATGACAGTGCTGTTTTTACTGCTTTTTGTGCCTATTTTCTTAAGCTTGTAAGAAAACTCAGAACTGTATGGAAAACAATTATATGGGTAAAAATGGGAAAGTGAAGTCTGTTGCAGCGGAGGCCTATGTTCTCTTGTATGAGGAAGGAAAGAAGAATAGTAAGATCATCCTTATACAAAGAAACAAAAGATGAAGGTAGTGAAAAAAAACAGTGAAAACATACCAACCACCAGATGCTATAGTATCATGATGGGGAGCAAGAAAGGCAGAAAGAAATTACTTGTACAGCCCAAGCCAAGGACAGTCGTGAAAAAAGTCCTCACATCTGCTGGACAACAACTAATCAAAAATTGTAGTGAAATGTTGAATTTCATCAGAATATCATACTCTGGTATGAACCATGACTTCTTCCTAACACTTGTACAGAAATGGCTAACTTTTGCTTTTGGCTTCTCTAACTTTTCATGTCAGCTTATTGACAATAACCTTGTCTTAGCAGATGGCTGACCAGTTTTGCATACTCAAGGTCTTATAATGTCCTCTAACTCTTTAATGTATGTTCGGGCAAAATGAGGGAAGTAAGCAAGAGAGGCATTTCATGGAGTGAGAAAATCTCTAGGTCGTTAACCCCATGTTATGTTGAACACAGACCAACATAGTCAAAGTTCAGTACAATCTGATCATTTAGATGTCCTTTTGTCTCAGAAAATGTTAAACATTTCATTGTAGGTCTGTGATTTTCTATCATGCACACTAAGACTTACTTTAAATGTTCAGACATTATTTTTTCTAATTAGCACAATTTTTTCCTTCGACAACAGGGACAAATGGAGAGGGCTGTCTATTGGGAGTTATAGATACTAGAATGATATGAAGGTTGGTATCATGGTTTAAAAGATGTCATTCTCAAATGTTTCATTTGTATTTCAAGGTAATTTTATGCAGTACCTTATCTGTTTCTGTTGAAGGCTCTCTCACAGTTTGATAGTGTCATCAGCCTTGAAAGATTTTGCCCTTTTTGGAAGTGCCACATACCATTCTTAGGTTCCTAACTCAAAAATAAAGTGGTTCATAAGCAGAGTATTAGATGAGATTCGAGAGCAAACTTCTGATCTATACGTACTGATTAGCCTCTGCAGTACAGCTATGCTGAATTCCATCTGTTTGGACTTTGTACCAAAGTATTTTCATTTAGTAACTTTCATTTTGAGATTTGACATGCGGTATTTAGATATCACACACAGGAGCAACTAAACACCTACAAAAAACATTGGTCATGAATATCTTCTTGTGAAACCTCTGAATGGCCAATTTGTCTTAATTTCAACAGAACACCTTTGATGGGTGTTGTGGGTTTGTTATGGTCTGAATCTTAGTGTGCACATTGCAGACTACTGTAGGCCAGGACCTTCTCTCTGCTTCACTGACACTGAGATGTTATCATAAGAGAGATTCCTAATTCCAGATACATTTCCAGCTTTCTTCTTTTCTTCTCTCCTTTTAAGTACCTTGACTAGAATTTCATTTCACATATGACCATCTTGATTTCCTTTTGCTGCAAGAATCCCATCTTTTCCAAATTTCCAATTTCAAAATTAATTTTCCAAAGGAGATAAAGTTGTGGTGAAATTGGAAGGGCAGGGAAAGCAGTATGTGTATTTGTGAGATTTAATTTGTTTCCAAAGCGAGCATATGTAGAAATCTTGACGGTTTTGCCACCTGTGGATTATTTGGCCACTGTTTATAGGGGCAGTCTTTCTTCTAGTTGTGTAGAAAAATAAGTGGTCTGTTCATAGATTCTACTGTACACTGATTTTCACATTGTTTCCAATTTAGTCTCCACTGCCTTTGTGGAATTTCTTCCAAAGCGTCAACCCTTTATATTTCTGCCTTTCAGGGACTTCCTGCAGAGCAAGTTCAACAGAGAAGGTGTCAGGGTAGAGGGAAGGGGGTGTGTGATAATGTAAGACATCCTGAAATAAATTCCAAGAGCGCTCAAAAAATGAGACAGGAAATTATATGCAACTTATAATAAATTCAAACTGTCCCATAAAATAAATATAACTCATTTTGTTTCCATATGAATATACTGTGCGAGTGTCAAATTTCACTTTCTAGCTTTGTTGGATATAACCTCAGTCCCTGTTTGAAGTTCGCTAGTGTATTGTTCACGTTCTGCACTATATCAACAGACCAAGATATGAAAGGGAATAAAGGAAGCAATAAGATATCACACTGTTCTGGTGCTGGCATCAGATTGGTGAATTATTAATTTACTTACCTTGTGCTTTATTGAAATCCTGTATTTTTTCAGTCTGAACTGTTAAAAAAAATCTGTTGTTTAGGGCAAATATAACCGCCCTTAACAAGCCCAGGGCTGCCTTTTCTTATTGTAAATGCCTTTTGGATAGGACATTTTCATAGTTCCTGTAACTTTTAACGAGAGAGAGGATTTTCAAGGGACTATAGTATGACCAAAATATTCCTGAAAGGGCCAGCCATGTTTTAAAGACAAAAGATCTGAATTTGCTGAAAGGAAGAGGGAAGTACTTTAGTATAAATCTCTGAAACTAAAAACCTAAGCTGCTATAGCTTGAGCTGTAAGATTCTGCTTTGCCAATCCAAACTTTAGCACTCTCATCATTTTTGTGATGGGCTCATCCACCAATCAGTGCTGGTAAGCACTAGGGCAAGAGGAAGTGCATTATCACCTTGCCAGAGCTGAAGACTGACACAGACAGGAACAAATGTCATTTCTGTGTAATATCCTGGTTCAAAGTATGCATGTGTCTTTTATTTGGTGAGAGCAATGGAGACATATTTTCATCATGTGTGATATTAGAGGGCAGTGTGAGAGTAGCAGCAGCTTATATCCTGACAGTGTTCAGGTACTTCCATATTAGCAATTCAGTGTAAATTCATGAAAAATAAATCTGGTGTTTCTAAAAGACTCCTCCACTCTTAACAGTTGAGTGTATATTCCTTTAAAGAAGCTTACTCATTAATTTGAGATCATTTACTTAGTGATAAAGGGAGGAATAAATATGTTAGATAAAATCTGATGTTTATATTATTTCTGATGGTTCAATGAGCTTATTTAGAATCATGGAATTTTAGGGGTTGGAATGGACCTTACAGATCGTCGAGTCCCAACCCCCCTGCCATGGGCGG